>NW_023998416.1:24554691-24611128 GCF_014805625.2 Glossina fuscipes
TGTCGACCGATTTGATCCGATCAGAGATATTTCAACATTAGATTAGAATACGGTCCTACACTCCTTCCCTTAATATTCATAAAAAAATTTTTCAAAATAACGCTGAATGGGTCAAAAAATTGGTGCGATCCGCCCCATTTTCAATAGCGTTCCTCCTTAGGCCAAAACATGTCGGCGTAAAAAAGTTCGTCAAAATATCTCAAAAGTTTGCGAGTAGTAGTAGCTTTCAACACAAGAAAAATAAACGAATAGAAGGACATACCAGCTGGGATCGATTCAGGAAGAGCTTCTCTTTAATAAAAGGTGCATCTATCTCAGGTCATTCTGTATTTTTGCACAAGTCCGCACGAATTTCATATACTCTGTTACCACAAGTGTTGCAGGATATAAAAAAACAATGAAATTTTTGAATGTTTTCTTCAAAGATAGTTTAAGTTTATTAACAATCGCGTACGTACTTATAAACGGATCTCGTTTATTCGACACTTGCATTTTGGATATGAACTCAAGCATATACATGCTGCGTTTCAAACTTGTATCTAGAAATATGCGTTTACCAGATGGACACGTGAGCGGATAAAAAGAGGTAAAGCCAGAAAAACTTGGTTGAGATATTTGGAATCGAATGCTATATATAGATACATAGCATAGATACTACAGTAGTAATTAATCACTTTTACCATTACTCACAATTGCATTAATACCATTTCGCGATTCACTTTATGAGGATAACTACAACAAATTAAAGTACTTCGGCAATGCAAAAAAAAAAAAAAATCCGCAAAAAATTTTAAAATCCGATGTGAAAGATACGAGACTTAATGAGTTTGTAGAGGAAAATCGCCATCTCAAACGAGCTTTCTTATGCATACGTACATACGTATACGTATATACATATGTGTACAGATCTTATAGATATCATGTATATGTGCATATATATACATAGGTATAGATAGATAGATATCATATCAATGCGTCGACACCTTTGACCAAAGTCACTTTCATCAAACTTATAGCCTTTGGAAATGTTAAGTTCAAGTACAGCATTCGCATATATATGCGCCAGTATGCGTGCCTGTGACGGAGTGTATTTATATATACATTATTATATACAATTATTTGATGTTGTTTCTGCTTTGCATTACTAATTATTACAAAAGAAATCCTTCGGTGGTTGGTTTAATACAATATTTTTTAAATATATTCAAATTTCAAAAGACTTATATATGTACAAAGTGTTATAACAAAGCAAAAAAGAAAAAAAAAATAAAAAAAAATAATAATAACAACATAATAATAGATTATGTTAAATGAAATTTTTCCAATTTTTAAACAATATTAATTAATTTGTTTTGAAATTAAAATCGAATAATTTTAAATCAATTTTTATATAATTTTTCAAATTATTTGAATTTGTTTTTTTTAAAATAATTTAAGCTCTATTAAAACATAGAACTTTATATGTAATATAATTAAATATAAATTTTTGTATATTCTTATTTGTTTAAATTTCGTTCTTCTTCTTCTTCTTCTTCTTCATCATCTTTTTTTTTCTCTTTTATTACATAATATAAAGCATTAAGATTGCTCTCTTGGCTTTTAAGAATTATTGCTAATCAATATATCCCTTCGCCTTATAACTTTCACAAGCTCACCTTTGCTTCCTCTAAATCGGATTCTACATCGCTACCATCATATTCACTATCTGGTGGGGTTAACGGTTCGGCGCCGCGTGTTTTTAACATATTTTGTAATGTGGATTTGTTTAGCAGACAGGCTACTTGATAAGCGGTTAGACCAGCATAAGTTTCCGTTTCCAAATTAAGTTTTTGACATTCGTCCAACAAATAATTGAATAAACTTTCATTGCAAGCTTCGATGGCAATATGCAACGGGGTTCGTCCAGATTTACCTTCCTATTAAAGATAAAAAAACATATATATATATATATAATGGATAATGTATAAGCCGAACATACTGTGATACACTCAAAAAAAATACATCATCACAAATATTTTAATATATGTATGTAAATTAAATCATTGGAAAGGCGATCACTGTTTGAAAGAAGCAACAAATTCGGGGAATAAATATTTTCTGATTAGAAAGACAAATGAATTTCTTTCAAAAAAGACATTTCCAATAGCACTTTTTATACGTTGAGTTGACCGATTCGTCTTCTTCTACTTAAATAATAAAATCAAGTTCAAATTGGGGCGTGTGAAAGGTGAAATTTCATATATAATTAAAAAAAAAAAAAACAAAAACATTGTGACAATAAGCCGAACGGAATTGTCTTCTGATAATGAGTCGAAATTCTGAAAGTCTTTACTATGGTCGACAAAATCACTGCGATCAAGGCGATACCGCTTCGTAAGTTTCTGAAAAAAATCGCGACATTAATGAAGAAGAAGAAATAAAATCAAGTGGCAACATCCAAATGGTTTGCTTATTCCTGCTTCCGAAATTTCGTTGTTCGGTGCGGGCGGATCTCTAGTCGGCCGATCATTGATAAAATCGAAGAAGTTCTTGAAAACGCTAAAGAGTACCGGCCTATTTCATACTATACCATCGCTGCAAAACTGAACATCGACAAAATACACAGTTTTTTATCGCTTGCAAAAGGAAGCTCGATATTTAGATATCACCTGAGGGGTAAAGTTTGATCGACAAACTTCCAAACAGCGAACCTTTTGACTGAAACGAGACGCAATCGAGCCAATTTTAACGAGGAAGACGAGATTGTGTTCCAAGACACAAATAATGGGAAAGATTGTGTTGACGGCATGTAAATGAATGCTTCGTGCTTTATAGGATTGGAAGTGATTGAGGCGTGATTGGTCGCTTCAGTTTATTTAAACGCTTTGTCTTGCAGTGCGACAATGCCAGACCCCACTCATCTTTAATGATCAGGTCCAGGACCAGAGCAGTTTTGAAGCTTTCATTACTTACTACTGCCAGTTGTTTCATTCTTGGAACAACACTCTTAATGCTGTAAGGCGGACTTTAACAGAGGCCTATAGAAATCGTTTGATTCAGTTTGTCGTCTTAGAAGCTCTCCAATAATGATCTTAGTAGAAAGATGGCAAAAGTTTACTGATCGAGGGGGTATAAATTTTAAATAAAGGGAAACTAAGTCTTCTGCAAAGTTCTTTTTTATTGCTAAATATTAGGTCTGCTATTGTTTTGACATGCAGCCTCTAAAAGGTAATCTTACGCAAGTGGTATAAGAACAAACAGATGGTATAGCTTCATTTTTGCGATCAATTATTTTTGACCGCGTGATCTTTGCTCTTCTATTTAAAAGTAAGAACAGATGGATGTGGATTTTTCAAATATATAAGGCATATATAGACGTCCCCGGTTTAACACGGTACTGGCACAGAATTTACACGATTTTATTTACACGGTTTTATTTACACGGTTTTAAAAAGACGAATATGTATGTTCCTTCTTTCAAATAAGTTTTCCTTTTATTTTTACTTAATCATTAACAAAAGGAATTGTAACGGACGAAAGACATGTGCTCTCTTTTTCTTGAGTGCATGTTTTTAAAGATTCACATAAGAGATATGAAATTCATTGAAAATAAAAAATTAAAAAAAAAAAAAACTTACCCTTGCATTAATGTCAGCTCCATATAAAACAAGTAAACGTAAAATGTCGATATAACCCAATTGGGCGGTTAAATGAACACATCTTTCTCCTGCAAAGTAATAAAAAAAAAAAAAATATGAAAATATATTTAAAAAAACGATTAACACAGAGATGTGAATAAAAACTTAATATAATGAATGGCTTAATAATAAATAAATTGTTGGGCAAGAAAAAGAAAAATGATCGGCAGTGAATTGAAAAATAATTAAACTCTGCAATGCTTTTAATAATTCTCGTATCGAAGTTAGTGTTCACTTGAAAAAGCTTTTCTTCTCTAAATATTGTGTATTTTTACTTATTAGCGAAATAGAGAACAACTGCTTAGTAAACATGCTGTATAAGCAGAATGAGAAAAGCTTTGACTATAGACATAAGAAACAAAGCTTCAAACTTTCAGTTTGCTTTTGATGAAAATCTAATAAAAGACACACACAACACACACAGAAATATTCAATATTTTGCTCTCTTTCTATATATATATATATATATATATATATCTGTATATATATATATATCCATATAGAATATACGTGCATATATAGTAAAACTTAACTGGGCTTTCGAATGTTTGCTTAGATACACACACACGCACACACACACATATATATATATATATAGATATATGCAGTAAAGAAGTGAATTGATATTCTGAGCTGTTTAGGTGTAGAAGTGTAAAAAACCCGTGAAATTCCCATCGTATTCAAACGAGTTAACAAGTATATGTGTGCGCTGTTTATGAAACGCAAAAAATGGAAGAAATAAAAAAAAAAAAAACGAAAAGAAAAGAAAAAAATTGCAATCAAAAGAATAACACCGCAAAAATATGGTGACGAGCCGAGTGTGGATTAACATGTAGTCAGCAAGTTTATATGGATTTATATATCATTTCTATTGTTTGGATGGTCAGAGAACCTTATCAAAAAAATTATTGTAAACAATGCTTTCAAGTATTGTTCTGCTAGTTAGGTAACGGTATTTGTCATCTTTTATTAAATTTCAAAAAATTCTCCTTCACAAAAGCATCAGGTGTTTATATATACATATATATACATATATATATATATAAACGCGGTATTGAATGTCACGTAACACGTAAGTACTCTTGGAAGAGCGAAAAGTAACAGCAAGTGTAAAGGGTATGGTGAGAGGAGGAATTTAAGCCAAGTCGAAATTTTGGACTATAGGTCATATCGAATGATCAAAAAGAAAAATTCAATGCGTTTTAGACCAGGGATTGATTGCTATTAGGAATTTTTGCCAAGTCAAAGCCAAAAAAAAAAAAAAAGGAATATTTTTGCTTAAGTATCTCTATACATTAAAGGCATGAGTTTTTCTCTTAATTTTGCTTTGCTCCCTTGAGACTGTTTTGAGATGAATCATTAATTCATCATAACAAAGAACATTTTTGTAAACAAATTATTGATTCTTTAGTCGATTCGTTTAAAGGAAGTTCTTATTCCGGACCTGTACCGGGAAGAGAGACTTTTTTTTTAGGGATTTTCAGTAAACGCGTTCAGCGAAACGAGTTCACACAAGAGAAGGTCACGATTATTAGGGTTGGTTATGTATCGCAGATATCACAAGCGCCTGTTGAGGCTGGTTAATTGAAAAGTGTTCAAGCCAAATGGATATAACTTGTTTGATTTTATGTGTCATTAATATTGGTCTTTGGTTTGCTAAAACCGGAAATTTGTCAGAACGACAACAAGTTGAACATAGTATATATATATATATTCTAATGTCTTATCGTAAATATTATTAATCACTTGAAAATAACAAAAAAACCTAATTGCACTTCCAGCATTTTAAAGGTAATGACAAAACCACTTAATCACATTTCTAACGAAGATCGAAATTCATATTAAATGACGTTGACCTACGATTAGTTTATTCCATATTTACGGCATTGATAGGTCAACGTTATTTAATATGAACATCAATTTCCGTCAAAAATGTAATGATGCAATGCTTTTGTTATTACGTTTATGATTATCAATAAAAAATCTCTTTTTATAAATATACATACTATACTAAGATATAACCTCACTTTCAGTTCAGTTAGACCAAACTACTAGGAATTATTTCTCATACATACGCTTTTATTTCTGAAATCGTTGGCTGTCTTTACAACATCTTGCGGTTTAAAAAGCGAACAGATTATTGTAAACTTTGTAGACATATTCGAAATTTCGAAGATACAGTTACTTTAGCGATGCTACTTTTAGAGCAACTTTGTTACAGTTGTTTGAAGTTAGGGAATTTTATAGCATATCGTTTGATATTATATCATATAAGTTCTTCAATAGTTATCCTACATTTGCAGGTCATCCTACGAACTTATTGAGCAATCTGTTGTCTATATACACGTACAGACACACACACATATATATATATATATATATATATATATCTTGTGCATATATTTACATATATATGTAGAAAACAGTCGGAATACTTTAAGTTTTCACAGCCACAGAAATTCCAAAGCACTTAAGCAAAGCTGACAGAAATCTTTTAATATCAATTTATTAGTTCCTCTAAATAATATGCACTATAAGTATTCGATTCATAGTTATACTAACTATATCTAGTTTCATTAATATCCTTACGGTCCAACTAAAGTTTTTCTAAGTTATCTTTTGCTTGCTTATTTTCCTCGATACGGAAAAATTCCTCTTAAGGGGATTTTATTTTTTATTTTTTTTTTGCAAATCATTGCAATCTAGGTTTTAGTCGTTACTATATTGCAACTAAGAAGGATTTAAGAGAAAAATACAATTAATTATAATTAAATATAAAAGAAAACAAAATGTTTGTTTATAGTGTCGTATAATCCGATAGTCAATTATATTACTATTGAAAGAGATTTTTTTATGACGCATCTGTTTACAAAAACTATTGAGATTAATAACAATAACATTCTCAATAAGGTATGACTTAAGATGTTTTTTTTTTTAAATATTTTCATGAACACACAAACATTTTAATTGTCATTTGCGGAAAAAAACGATGTAAAATTTCCCTTAAAATTATCCTAAGTGCTATTATTTATTTAACTAAATAGTTAAATAGTTAAATAAATAAATAAATTTACACAGATTGCATTTAAAGATGCTTGCGGATCTATACACCACTTAAAAATGAATAAGACCAAATCAAGTTTAACTGTTAAGTGTAAAAAAAAAAAAAAACTTACAAGAAATTACAAAAGTAAAGTTTCACTAATCTATCATACTGCGAGGACTTGACCGATTGTCTCCTACGGATACTGTAAGATCATTCAAACGATACACATTGGAAATGTTTATCTTGTGCAACCGTCGTGTCTTATAAGTAAAAACTAAAATAAAACAATTTATTTTGTAGGCGTGCCCTTTCATGAATTCGACCAATTTTCAACACTACACTTACCCGTTAAATATTTTAACGTTTTTGCATCTACACAAAAGGAAAGACGGACGGACAGACATGTCTAACTAAATGCCTAATTTAATACCGGACAAGATCTCTCTTTCTGAACGTTGCAAACGTTGGGACAAAATTAATATATTCTCAGCTTTCGAGATGGGTTGTAAAAACCCCATGTGGTTTCTTGTCAAACCAGTACATCTCTTAATCAACTTGGATGTTATAACATGACATCACTTATTGCATCTTTTCCTCTTTAACTACCACCAAAAAGACCAAAGTCCAAACCCTTATCAAGAGTGCAAGATAATGATTAAACGATAACTTTAGAATTAAATTTACTTTAGATTGGCTAGTGGAAGTTATTGAATTTCCGATTTTAACGGACCTTGACTATAGCAATATCTGGATAATTCCTATTTAACCGTCTAAAGTAAGTTCTATTAGCTAATAATAGAAAATGATGAGCGCGCTTCTCATAGTTTTCCTTCCATTCATTTTCATTAGGTTTTTCAAGTCAATCTAAACGTACCTCTTATTTTCATAACGAATCATACCACGATGTGACTCTCACTCACTTTTAAAAATTATGGGAATGGTGTTTTTCTTTATAATGTACTCTAATATAAAGTATAATATTATACCCAGATATGCAATTCAATCCAAAATTCAAGTGTGGCTCAAAGACACATCGTGGTCCGATTATGGTTAACTTATGCCTTTATGGTTTTCATTGTTCTTTGAATACTCGAAGTAATCATTTTTATATAACATTGAAACGAGACCCGTTACAAAGGTGAGAGCATTTTGATTGCTATTTTTTTTCTTAAATGTGCACAAGTATAAGTTCCCTGTATCGAAATTGCTTGCTTTGTAGAATCTACCTGCAGCGTTCATTTTTTAGGAATTTCCAGGTATAGAAAACTTTGATATTGACGTTTGTAAGATATAAGTTTCACTCGTTTACAACGTGACGTTCGATGTTTATCAAAGCGTAAAGAGAATTGATGTCATTTACGGCAATGCATTTTATTCTGTTTTAAATTGGATAAAAATGCAGCTGCATCTACTACGAAAGTGATTAACTTGACTTGGAATAAAAAAAAGTTGGAAAGAGTTAGCAAATGATTTCCGAGATTTCATGCAAAAAATTGTAGTGTTGAATATGATGATTGCGTTTATTTGTCTATCCGTATCCAGAAAAACGACCGAGGTAGCTATTTTCAACTTGGGCCGGGACCATCTCTTGATTACAGAATTATTCTTCAATATTATTTTGTCGCCTGCTAATTGACACTGAATCAAATTGGTGTAATCAACTTAGCATATGTCCGTCTGTGTCCTGCAAAAGCAACCAAGTAAACAATTTGAAGCTTGGGCTACGAAATTTTGTCGCATCCCATATACTCACCAAACAATAGCTCACAAAAATTGAACATTTATAAAAATGGACCGATATCTACACGTGATATATCTAACGTGAGGTAAATATCAGATAAGAGCCAAAATATCACCGATAGCAATGGTGAATATTTCGATTAATAAACTTTATAGCAAGTAAATTTTAAATAAAGCGGTTCAGAGAAGTCAAGAACGCGGTAAAGTAGATCGACGAGTATTTAGCCTCGGGGGGGCAAAAGGCCCTTGATAGTTATAATGAAAAAGTATATTTTAATTAGAATTGAATTTTATCAAAAAAAAAAAAAAAAGCCGTGAACTTATTTGTACACGCAATTTAATAAGCTATGTCACTCTAGATAACTTCAAGGCAAAACAAAAAAATAAAATAAAACATATTAACAGTATCTTGAGACTTACATAACCATTCATTTGTCGGTTACTAATTGCAATAAAAATGTTATCTGCTACGATTATGCTTGAATTTAAAAAATATATATATATATATCCTGATGTTAAGTTAGTGTTTACCATTGCTAATGGCATAATCTGCACTTAAGTCGCATAATTGAAAAATTCATATAATTTATGTGAAAATTCTTTCTATATGAAAAAAAAGCGTATAAGAAGCATAGGTAAACTGTATGATAAAAAAGATGCTTAAAGGAAGAGGGGCAGAAAAAGCACAAAACTAACTAAAAATTGTTATCCTATCTGTGCAAATAATTTATCGCTCGTAACGTAAAATAGGAAAAGTGTGCGTCGAACAGAAAGTCGAAATTAATTAAAGCTATTAAGCTTAGCGTAGCGAGCCAATGCCATTAGTAACTGACCACAAAAGTTATTAGTTGCTATTTGTTATTGTAATGTTGTGTTCCAGTAATACTTGTACATGTATATATATATATATATATAGATGATGTTATTTTATGTGTCTGCTTAATAATTAATAAACATTTTCATTCATTCAGTAAAAATTTATTTGCTTTTTTTTTCTCACTTTAAATTATTCACTGGTTTTTTACTATAAGTAGAAGAGGAACGGAAAGAAATAAACAAATAAAAAACTCCAGCACGTGCTTTTTTATTGTAAATCTATTGAGAGTTTACTCTAAAACGTAATTATTGAAAAAATTTCTCTCGGTTAAGAGAAGGGCTTTGCGTACATTTTAAACGTAGTTTATCTACTTCCTGTACTTAGCACTTTGCCATAATTTATAGCTTTTACTACTTAACTATAGTGTAATATAAAAAATGTTCGCCAATTATATGTTAATAGTTAAGGTTGCTTAAAACAAATTTATCTATATATATATATATATAAGAGAGTACCTTGAAATGAAGATGTCACCGGTTTATTCAATCCATATACGTATATAGTTGGGTCCAGTCCGGTGAGGGACATGCGGTGACATCTTCAGTTGAAAGCACTGTCTTTAAGCTATACGCAATTGTACGCATTATCACTCGGACATAGTTTCGTGGAGCTTTGATTAGATGTTGTCTTAAGTCAAACAACAAATAAAATTCGTACGAAACTTTACCTTTTTACTGATTAATTTGAAAAGATAGCGCGATTAAATCCTTACGAATCATAAACAGTGTATGCTTTGCAATATCCAAAGTCTGCATAGCCACGATTTTAGAGAGTGTGCGAACCAATAACATAGACGATAAGGGAGAATATCTTTGAGGGTCCCATCTAAAGAAGTGTTTATTGGGCGTGTGGTGTATTATGATTGATGAATGATTGATGCAAAGGCGCCAAAAAAAGTGTTAATATACCAAAAGACAGGATATCGCGAGTTCTTAGTATGAAGGAATTCGGATCCATGTAACAAAACTCTCTCAGAAAAACTTTGCAGCTCCAAGCTGGAATATCCTACCTTCCCCACTGCCATCAGCAGGCAATACTTCTTCAGATTAACGCTGGGGGTCACGATATCGTGAATATTTAGTATGAAGGAATTCGGCTCCATATAGCAATAATCGATCAGGAAAAATTTAGGCAAAATTTGAATCAGATAGAACTTTTTTATGAACTCCCTCCCAAAAATCCTTACACAAAGCAGGTCTATGTACAGCAAACAGATCAAAATTTGCTCTTTTGCAATAAAGCTTGGGCCAAAATCATGATTGACCAAGTTCTACTGTTATTTAGAACTTTATCCTTACAATGGCTCTCGTGGAAACTAACATCGTGGAACTAAGGTTGCATTTTTAAAGTAGGTTATGACCTTTTTAGATGCTAATGCAGCATAA
Source organism: Glossina fuscipes (assembly GCF_014805625.2). NCBI lineage: Eukaryota > Metazoa > Arthropoda > Insecta > Diptera > Glossinidae > Glossina > Glossina fuscipes. The sequence continues at coordinate 24,565,417 of NW_023998416.1, forward strand.
TTTTTGGTTCCTTTCATGACGAAAATTATTGGAGAATGATATTAAGGAAAGCGATGTAAGATATATACTGTATAAAAGTACCGAGATAGGAATCATAGGAAGAGGATGGAGGATCTTCTATACTTTTAATACAACTTCTTATTCAGAATGACCAAAATGTTATAATAGAAAAGGAGAGCGCAAGTGAAGCTGTTAACCATTAACTAACGATTGCAAAGCAGAATGGTATGCCATTTTTTTTAATAACACATGTTCTCATGTTCGAAATTTCAGAAGTTACAAATATGAATGATTCTAATTAGCAATCCTTGTAATGTTCAAAAATTTATTTTCTGTTTCTTTCAAAAGCGAATCTCTCACCTCCGTAAAATAAGTTCAGGTAGTGAAGACGTCAAAAGGGATCAGTGAACCCCTAAAATGCTACGTTTAACCTAATAATTTTAGCATTTGACTGGCGGATACTGTCCTTTTCCTAATTTGTTTCTGTGACCACCAACTACCATCAAGGCAAATGCTACAACGTTCAGTACTCTACTTAAATAGTCTGTGATTAGACGGGTATATCACTTTCCAATGCCGAGTTCCGATTGCTGCAATCAAAATTGCATATTCTTCGACAGTTTGTATTGGTGTAATCAAAAAATAAGTTATCTAACAACAGGAAGGAGTCATAGTCAGACTAAAAACAAATACATAGGTGCTTTCATGACATTTGATAAATTAGCGCTTATTTTACAGTCGTACAAAGCAAACGACATTGGACTTTCCATTCATTGCAAGAACTTAATTGTATACCTTACACCACTTGTCATATAAGGGTATATTAAGTTTGTGGGAATGAATGCACATTTCGGCAAAACTTAAAGATCGATCTGCCTTTTTTTATAACGATCGATTTAGAGGCACTTTCTGAATACTTGCCTAAAGGTTGTCTGTCCGTGTGTCCATTATCGATTTTATCTTCTTGTGTTCAATCTACAGATCACAATTTTTAAGATATTTCGATCCAAGTTAGTGCACCCGCTTGTCTTGGCTCAAGTAAGAACAGTTTTGAAAATAGTTCCGTAGTGGATCACTTTTTCAACCCCTTCCGGTATAATGGCTTAGTTTGAAAAGTCGCTATTTGAATAACTGTAGCGTAGTCTCCAACAACTAGAAGCGCACTGTGGCCTCCTATAGTGGTTTTGCTTTATTTTTTTTTAAAAAACCAAGGCCTAAAATAAAACCAAAGATGGGATAAGCATCATCGGTTCGATTTTTCTCGACTGTCTTGAAGAGGGTAGAACGATTCGTTACTTGATCGGTTGAATTACATATTTAAAACGAACCGGCCGCATTTTTACAAGATAAAATTGTATTTCATCATAAGGGCGCATAGACTTACGCCTCCAGACAAATTGTATGAACTTTTTTGATTTGGTCATAAGCGATTATTTTTTCTTTGGAAACGTCAAAAGCGTGATAAAGCAAGTCCAAATAGGTTGAGTCGAAAATACTTGAATGAGAAAACTGAAGCTATTTTGAACTGATCGAGAAATCGTGTTATTTAAGATGTGAAAATGTGTTGTCTACCTCTGGACTCAAGCTAAAGATCTATGAAATCTTATTTTGCCAGAAAGGTTTGCGTTTCTCTGATTAGACAGACACTTCGATTACTGAACAATGAAAATTTTGTTTTGTTTGCTATTATGCGGTTAGGATGAAAAGATTCGTGTTTAACTGACTATAATTTGCTTCTCATGTTTTCTTATTGCAAATAATTTCCGTCATATTATATCAATAGCATTAAATTGCTTCAATACACTCTCTTTACTAATTGTTAGCAATTCCGAATAATAACAATAATAATAATAATTGACGTAAAATCTATCTCTCTAATTCTCCCTCTCTCTCTCTTTCTCTCTCTGTCTCTGTCCCTTACTAATTAGAATTTCCCAAAGCATTTTGTAGTGAAAAGAAACTGTACGCGTGAAATAAAACATTATTCTCTTGTAGAAGAAGAACAAAAAAAAAAAACTTTTTTTTAACCAAAGAAAAAAATTGTAAAAAGAACAAGGCGCGTATCGTCTAATCGATCATTAACAAACATGATTCAGTTCTGACGGAACAGAATGATATAAGAGGTAAAAAAAAAATTGAAACAGCGAAAGTAATCAAGTAAAGTGTAAGTAAACAACTTCAGTTTTATGTGAATCAAGGGTTTAACCGCATAATTAATTGTTAAAAGTAAAAACAACCAAACAATAAATCTGAAGGTAATATCGTCGGAATTATTATTTCGTAATAATCAATGCTGTTATCTTTCACCTCATTTCATTTAACAATCGATCAATTGTAATTTTGAAGTGTTTGTTAATTTTTTATAACATTTTCGTTCCAATTAACTTTGTTTTATCAATTTGTTTCATTATCAATTTGGGGAAAACCACATGTCATGTAAAAACTGAAAAAAAAAAACATGAAGAAAAAGTTAAGGTCTGTCGTAAGTTGTTAGCAAAACGAAACGGCACGACACGCATTTTTGAACGAGTACATATACGCACACACACACACACACATATACACAAATATATCAATTACAAAAGTCATATACGCATGTGCACTCCATTGCGCTGCATGTCTGCTGGTTTGTCTCTCTCTCTTTCTGCCTTTCTTTCTTTCCTTCTGCTCGCCATTTAACAAATTAGAAATTCCATTAATTTGGGTATTTCTCTCTCTACATATATATATATATATATATATATATATATACAGTTATTCCAGGCACGTGTTTGAGGTTTTTTCCATTGTTTTTTTTTTTTTTTCTTATATCATAATATGAGCACTCACCGCATATTCAAACACTTTCTACAAGTGAGAGGGGGGGTTTTTTTCTCTTTCTTTTCTCTTCGCACTTAATGAAAAGAGATCGATCGACCGACCGTTCGATCGCCTTATATATTTTTCATTTTCGTTCACTTTTCAAATATGGAATACTGTTCGATTTTTGGAAATTCCCAAAATAAACTGAATGTCAATTAGAGCAGAGCTTCTGCTACCTCGCTGCAAAAGTTTCACCTAAAGAAATCTATTAAGTTCACTTGATGGTATGAAACATTAATGAAACATTTGTGATATGGAAATCATTTCGATTTTCCAACGTGACTTTACGTATGACTTCTTTAAGTTCAACTTAACAATCAGTTAACCTGAAGAAATTTTTGGCTTTCTTAATATGGGAAAAAAGAAACAGAAAAGATATTCATTCAATGATGATCTTTTTCATCTAAACATAATTTTAGTAAGTTAAAATCTTTTCATGTGTTCCTTATGTAATAACATATGGTCCTTGTTTACTATAGGCATAATTGTTTTCGTGCGTAACGCAAAAACTTGGCATCTTTTCGGCAGAGCAACAGGAAACTGAAACAACTTTATATAGAACTTCATTTGTACTATGGATTCTATACAGAGTGAGGTAGTTTTGTCGCATTTATTGCAAATTTTATTTTCCATTAATGTTTTACAGGAGACAAGAAAGATGTCTTGCATGATATTCTCCTCACAGGTGATGCAAGATTACGACTCTGTGCATTGAAAGAATGCAAGCTATGATGATGATTTTAATAGTTCTTGCCGTTGATTAGCCAAAGACAAGAAAGTGTTTGCAGTTCGTTCTCATACTAATCAAAGTTAGTTTCATGTTGATTTACATCTTTAATTGCTTCTTTTTTTTTTTTTCTTTCTTTGCATGTTTCTTGGCGAAAAAAGAAAAACATGAAATCTCGTTAGCTATTTGCCAGAAATGTCAGAAAAAAAATAATAGATTAGCTTGGGTCGAACCGTTAATGACTTTTTATAAACTTTATATATCCTTCTACTCATGTTGTGTCATGTTTCTCTCTGTCCATCTCTCGGGTCATGTATTCGCAGGCGGAGACATGGAATTATTACTATAAGAAATGAGTGCCTTTTGGAGATGAAGTCAAGGAGTCAGAGAATTTTAATGATTTAATTGGGAACAAATATTTACCAAAACTTCAAGGTTAGTGAGATAGCCGCTTTGATCGATTAAAGAATTGAAAAAATGTTGAAAAAATTCTTCTCCCTCTGCCTTAGTAAACTAAGATGGTGGAATGTTAATGTGGACGTTCATCATGTATGAAAATGTAACCAACGAAAGCTATACGTAATTGCGCTCCTGAGATATTTGCCAAGACATGAAAATGATTACCGTAGGAAGAATGAATGAATTTAATCTTGGGAATTAAAAAAAATGTTAATGTTGATCTTAAACTCTTCGCTTTGATAAAAATTTGAAAAACCTTTAAAAATTTTTGTTCGAAGTTATGGACAATCTCAAATGGCAAAAGCTTACGAAATCATATTTGCTGACACGCCTACAATAATGAAGATTTTGCCTTTTGTTTTAGCTTCTTTCTAGGTTCTTTCATTTTCTAATCTTTATATAGGTATTGAGTAAACAGAATACTTCCTTCACACCTTACAATCCTTACTAATACGCAAGCGTGTGGGGGAAACTCTGTTCATAGTAAAAAAAAAAAATAAAAAAAATTCCACCATTCCATTTTTAATTAGCAACGCGTCACTTTCGGGGAAATAAAGCGTTGAAATTTTTAGATTTCGTAAAGAGTATTTCGTGAACCAGGCAAAGCAATTACGTTAGGATAAGAAAACGATGATTTCTTGTACATAATTGTTTTTCCTTGCAGTAGCGAGAATTAGGTAAAATGATGGGCAAGCGTCAAAAGCAGACAATACTGGAGTGGGTAGAAGCTTGTAAAAATAATGAAGATGAGGAAACAAAGAAAAGTATTGAATATAAGGACGACAATCAATCTGATGTCATTGAATCTGATGTCAATGACAATGACGCCCTTGATGAAATCAATGAAACCAGTGTTGGGATGATCAGTAGAAGCGAGAAACAAATATTAAAGATGGCGGCAAAGATAGACGTCAGCGGAAGAAGACCAAAAATATGAAGTTGAAGAGATTGTAGGGCATAAAATGGTTCGTGGCGTTTTTCATTTTCTTATGCGTCGGAAAGGTTATTGTAAGGACGATGACACCTGGGAGCCAGAGTACGCACTAAATTGCCCGATTATTCTAGAAAAGTATAAAAGAAAATATCGACTAAATTTGACTAAGCATCGTCAAGCACCTTTAAAAAAAGCCGAAGATGATTTAATCTACGAATAGTATTTTCAAGCTCTTAAAGTTTTCGTGAATATATTTTAATAAAGATTTGAGGAAATTATCGAACTTTTTTTTTCTTCAACAGATTTCATTTCTTTTCCATCTTAAATAGATTTCCGTATACCGTTTATTGCATTATCTGTTGATAAGTTATTAACTTGCAAAAGAAGAAGAAAAAATGTGAATTTTTTTTTTTCTTGTTACATATTTATTGATAAACTTAACATAATTTCTATTGTTGGATATAAAAACAATTTAAGCGAAACAAAACCTATTAATGGCAGAGATGGGAAAAAAATCATTAAAAACCGGAGATGGCGAGAAAGCAATCAGTGTGTTTTGTATGTGATCTAATATTTTTAGAAACTTTGTTAACAGCCAGCTAAACAATATTGCATTGGAAGAATTGAGAAGAAAAAAATGCCAGAGTTAAAGACACAGTGTAAGCCAATTTTTGATATCCCATTCAAAGGTAATTCTTTTGCAGGCAACGTGAACATGCGAAGCTAGTGAAATTAAAAAGATAAGTAAGGAATAGTTAAATGCAAGTTGAACAGACGCTTGGCAAATATAAAATTTTTAAACGTTTCAAAACTTTTAGTGAATTATAAATGATTCTCGTATTCGTCTAAATTGGAATTGAATCTTAGATAATTCAATCAAGTAATTAAAAAAAATCCAAACTATTTTCTGAATTTTCTGCGTACAACTGGACGAGAAACTTATCTAAAGTAAGTTTGTCGGTATTTACTTCTTTAAAAATTGTTTTCATCCAAGTCGTATCCTCATACGGACGGACAAAAGTGCTTCTATCATTTCGGAAATTGATTCTGAAAGGCCCGATTAAGTAAAAAGAGGGGCTATTTTAAGCGTTTCTGGGCGTGCATCACTATATATATATATATATATATATAAATGTATGTATTCGTCATAGAAGAAATAGATTATATTTACCGAATTGAGAGAAGCATGGCTGCCTGTCTGCTTAGTGAAATGATAGAAGCATGTACCTGTCTTATGACACGGTACTGCTACGCGTGCCTACAACTGCCTGACGAAACGTTATTGAATCGTATATGTACCAGGTGCGGCTTTCCGAATATTTTTTGAATTGATACAGACATATTGTCCGTCCACCTAACTGAACGATAGAAGAATGTCTGTCTAATTAAACGACGAGTGTCTATCGGCATGGTTGAAGCATGTTTGTCCATCCGTTTGTTGTAGGCATCCGTATATATCTATATATATATATTATATCTGTATGTATATAAATATATCTGTATGTAGAAATGTGCATTTGGTACACAAGGTTCGCAAATATTTTCTGAATTCATTGTCCGTCTGTCTGATAAAACGATAAAAGTTTACCCGCCTACTAGATCGATGAAAGCATGTCCCTCTATCGGAATGATAGCGGTATGTTTGTTCATCCGTCTGACCTAACGATTTTTAACCGGTTATCTTAAATTCTGCGGTTTCCGTGCTCTCGCATATACGTATGTAGAAATATGCGTCTGCCATACAAGGTCCGACTATCCAAATATTTTCTGAATTAATAGGAGCACGTCTGTCCATCCGCCCCATGTAACGTGTCTGAATCGATTGTCTCAAGTTCTTTTTCGTTTTGCGTGCCATGGATTTTGCAAACAGTATTAAAAAAATGTTCGCTAAGGCAGTTGATGTTTGCCAACTCCGCCTTTTTCAAAATGAAGTGACATACATTAAATGTTAATTGTAAAGGAAATTCCTCTCATTATAATTTTTTTTTTTTTTTTTTTTTTTTAAATAATTTAACACCCTTTGCCCGTCCGGCCGGTGGTTTTTTTTTTTTTTTTTTTTGTATACGTGTGCTCGTCCCGTTTATTTTAATGAAATTTCGTTTCGATTGTTAAATAAAAGCATTTAATTTGTTTTTATTTTTTTATGTAATGTACGCGGTTTGACGACCCTTTTCTTTTTTAAGTTTACTTCGACGTGAGTGCATAATGCTTTATTTTAATTATTTTGGTATTTTTTTGTTTTTTTTTTTTTTTTTTTGTTTCTTTTCCGTTTTCATTGCCGTCAATTGTTAGCAAAGGTTATTGTTATATGTTAGCAAGCATTTCACCTACACAACTATACGTAAACATTCATTCACTCATTACGCATTATGTACGTAATGAGGGGAACCATTTATCAAAGCAAAACTAAATAAATAAATAAACTAATGTTTCTTTGCATTTGCAGTTTTGGTAGAAATTTCATGTCACGCTTGCGCCTTTTTTGTTTAATTTACTCTTGCTTCTCTCTCACTTCCTCTAAATGTCTTTGTCTTGATTAATGCTGATGTATGTTGTTGTTTATTTCTACTTTAAGATTTATTGCGGAGAGCTTTTCTGTTTTCTTTCTCCAGGTCATTATGTGTTTCTTTTTTTATTTTTTTTTTTATTATTATTATTACTGCCTTAATGTTCACGGCTTAAGTTATGTGTTAAGGGAAAAACCAAGCAGTTTGCAAGTTCGAACGCATACATAAATAAATAGCTAGCGTATGTACGCAGGGATTTTCCAACAACTTGTAACTCATGGTTAATTAATGTTTAAATGAGTAAAAAAAAAGAAAAACAAAAAAGTTAGTTAATCATCATTCATTTCTATGTTATTCTAAAGGCATAAGAAAGTTACATGAAGTCAAGTAACTCACGTAAAGCAACGTTTTGTTTTGTTTGAAGTTCGCTCGTTCTAATTAAACAAATCTTTCTTTAGTTGCATTTACACATGTACTTACACTTAATTGTAGCTCGCTAGCTATTTACGGTACAATTAAATATAATTTAATAATTAATGCATCAAGACTTCGAATGTATGTTAAATTGAAAAACTGTTCATCAATCGAAAGAGGAAAAACCCCAAACAATAACATATATAAATAAATAAATTCCTTAAGTCTTTTTCAAGTATATAGAGTTAATTTCATTTACACCTATACTTATGTTACGCATAATGAGCAATTTTCCCTTGCATGGGCACGTTTCATTCACGTATGCACTCATAAGTGCATAGGTTTCCCTTATCTTATGCGCACACGGACACAGACACACGTTGATTATAATTGAGCATAAAAGTGGAACTGAACGTTTGTTTACCTACGGACGATGTGTTGCGAATTAATGTGATTATCGTGACCTTAACGCTGGTAGCAACGTGGCAACAACACAAAAAAAAAAAAAAATTTTTTTTTCTCTTGATTTTCTTGTTTCTCCAGCTTGACTTACGTCTTTATTTAAATGACAATCTTTAAAATTTTCAATATAAAACGACCGAAATTGGAAGCGTAATGGTGCCCATGTGATGAGAATGAGGGATTATCATAATGCTACGATTAATAAGCTTTAACAATGAAAAAAGCAGATAAACTTGTGAAGATATATACTTTTTTTAACACTTTACCGACCGGTCCTCTATTAACAGTTTGCTTGTCACCGATGCCCGTTTATCGGCAGTCTATTGTCATGGCTATAAACAATCATTCGTAACTTCATTGGAGCACAAGCATAGCCGATATATATTCCGCTCGGCAATCTAAAGTAAAACAAGCCCGACGCCAGGGAGGCGAAGTCATCCCGAAGAGAAAGAACGCCAAGGCGGTAACAACACAAAATAATACGTTTTTGTGCCGCAAGAAGTTGCCAAAATCTTAGATTAACTAACTATTTATGCTTTCTATCGTCAAACGAATATGGTTCAATTCGAGTTTTAAGAAGTTGGGACGGACAAACACATGTATAAAAAAAAAGAAAGACTTAAATTCAGACTCGTAGATTCATCAAAAATATGGTACATGGAGTATGGGTTCCGTCATACGTATTACAATAATAGGCAAACACAACGACAAATGTGCTGTGTGTGCAATTATGTATTTCTATTAAAATGGCTTGATTCGATTTGAAAAAAGCCCGACAATTTTTTTACCATATCTTCAAACCGGTGAAGAAGAAATATTGGAAAACCTGGGACCTGATATGACCAAGCAAGCACTCAGCGTAATGCGGTGACGTCCAGAAAGAAGTTAGGAGAGAGTAACGAACAAAAGAAGTAGAATGTTGTTCAGAAAAACCTTTATGCTCGATCGAATAATGGTCCCGATCAGCTTTTACCATTATCCGTAAAATTTTAATTTCAATTTATTTTTTATTTAGTTTACGTGATTATTGTGCCGGTAATGCTCGTAAAAATAGATGGCTGCGATTTATTGCATTCAAATTTAGCAAATATTTTTTAAGTTGCATGCAACAAACTTTGTATCACTACTTTCTTACTTGCTCTGTTGCATTTTGACCTTAGATGATCAAAATAATGCTTTTTACCGCATTTTATATGAAATTCATGTGATCTTAAGCAGGTTGATAGCATTTAATTATAATTTATGATTTTCTTTATGGAGTTTTCTTTTTTCTTAATTGCTTGTCAATATACATATTCAGGGGGATTCCAACCAATAACTTTTGTGGCGTCGGTTCCATTATATTATTAAAAAAAAAAAAAAAAAAACAATAAACAACAGTAAAAACTTTCTTTTATCGCAGTAACAGTAACGATTTGTATCGAACCATAATCTCTCTTATATGTATAGACAAATATTAAAACAATTTTTTTTTTTCGCTTTATTTATTAATATATTATCGGTACAGTTAAATAGGAGTGTAAATGGGGTTTTTCCCTTTAAGATATATATATATAAACAGTGTGAAAAAAAAAAATAAAATAATAATAATCATAAAAAACAAACACGAAAGATGATAAACAATGAATAAAAGAAAACCCAGACAAATGACATATTTCGTTTACCGCAAGAAAGGCATGGCAAATGATAATGAGCAAAGTGTGTATGTGCATGCATGAGTTCAAGACGTAAAATAAAGAAAAAGCTAACTCATCACTTGATATTTATGAGGTATTTTAAGAGATAATTATAAAATTTCTTACTTCAAAATGATAATTAAATAAATGTTTAAAGGAAAAAGTCAGCTTATCTGCAATGAACTTCAGTGAAACGCGAACATAATTAAGTTTATGAGATATATGTATACGTAGATTATTTAATTTTAAAATTTATTACACCTAACAATGAAAAACAAAACACTACAAACGCTATAGCGAGGAACACATAGAGAGATGCTTTTCGAAATAAAGCATTGTATGGGAAGGAAGTGCTCGAAAAACTGGCCAGATCTGGACCATTTTCAGTAGCGTTCATCCTTAGGCAAGAAAACATCGTTGTGCCAAATTTCATTAAGTTTCCCCAAACTTGTAGCCTGTAGATTGAAGACAAAACTTCATAGATAGACGGATAGACAAGCTTGGATCGATTCAAAAGTTGAATCTTAATCGATCGGTGTAATAAAAGATGCATTCATCTTAAGCACTTTTGAGTGTTACTCACATCCGCACAAACTTAATTTACCCATGCACTTTATATAATAACAAGGAAAGCAATAATTGTGCAACTAGAAGAAAAAAAGTGATGGATGTTAAAAAGCTAACATAGCTTTCTTGCTTGATTGAAATGAAGAAAATTTAAAAATATTTGCGTAAGAATTTGAGTCCAAGTTTCTAAAATACCCGGACTATTCATTGTTAGAATAATTGATGATATTTTTAAATCAGATCGATTGATTTGTGCTTAATTTCATGTGCCTCGAATAGTAAATGAATGCTAATTGAAGCAAAAGACTCGCATTTTTAAGAGATTTTTTTTTAGAGTTTAATTTAAAAATAAAAAAAATATTTCTATACAAGAAAATATTATCTTACTTTTAAATAAAAAATAACTCTATACATAATCGCTATAAAAAGTTTGGCACGAATTCAAAATTTATTTAAAAGGAAAAAAAAAAAAACGAAATTTCAAATTTGTAAATAGTTGAGCATATATCTAGTATAGATGTGTCTGGCATTATTTTCTTTTTACTTTCTTCTTCTTTTTGTCTTGGTGTTTGTTTTATTTTATTTAAGCAGATGACTATGAACCAAAGCAACTCACATGACTAGATAATGTATTTAGAACATGTGAACGTTTATAAATATAAATCTGAACGAGAAAATATACAAAAATGCGAATGACAAACCCAAATTAACCATGATATTTGTAAGAACAGTATTTTTCGTTTAATCGAGTTTTGCATAAGCATTATTTACTCAATTAATCGAATTTATCGCATGCACTTAAGCTGAGAGAAAAAAGATTAATGTTTCTCGTATGCGATCTTGATATCCATAAAAATCCCTATGAAAATGTTTTTTTCTATCTATCAAACATTTATTAGTCGATAGTATCAGTAGGCGAATCCTTTGCCGTTCATTTTTAACAATTTCCTCCATATACGAGCTAAGAACAAAAGTTATATGTTCCTTAGAGTATGACTTGTGTTATATCAGTTTCTTGGCTTGGCCGCGCTCATGCTTATGGATACGATGCATATACGATGCAACGATGTTCATATTTAGGTTAAAATTGGAATTAAATTTATATGAATTGATTTCAGTTTTTTATTTGCGTTTTTACCAATATAAGAATTCTAGGTGCTGACTTTGTCCGAGGAGATAGGCAGAGCCAGATCAACTACTATTAGAATTATCATGAATTCTTATACTTATATAATTTAAAGATTACTTTCATTTACTCTAAAGGAGCGGTTTCAAATTTAAACGTTATTACCCCTATTGCACAAGAAATTCTCTCCTCCTTCTTATCTTTCCTTTGAGATATAGAAATCTTTGGGGAAACGCTCGTGAAGCGTTTTGCTACAATCGGGGATTCATTAGCCAGCAAAACAGAGTTTTTGCACAAGATATTTATATCCTTGAAACCAATTGTCAAAAAGAGCATATTCGCTTTCGGGACAATTATCAAGATCATTTAATATATATATAGTTTATCAAAATAACCCGAAAATTGCAACCTGTAGATTGAACGCAAGAAAGCAAGACGGACAAACAGACAGACAGACAAGCTTAGACTGATTCAGCAAGTGATTTTTGAATTCATCGGTAGAATAGACGAAAACAAGACGGACAGATAAGCTTAAATCGATTAAAAAATTAATTCTCAACTCATCGGCACCGTGAAAAAAAACAAAACGGACAGGCGAACAGACATCTTAGTAGATGTATCGCTTAGTATCGGGATAATAAAAACTAGGTCTATCTCAAGTTCTTCTGATTGTTGCATACATGCGCCATAGCTGAACACATCTTTGTAGTGCAAGTGGTGTAGGATATAAATATAATAATGGGCTACGCCTTAGCCCGATCTCTCATTTGCGTAAGCGATTGCATAAAAGTAAGTTTATAGCAATAAAATAGAAAATAAAAATCTTTGAAAATTATTAGGTAAATTTTATATAAATACTCGCAATATCTCTCCCGGTATTGTGCTGATAAATGGAAAGTACTGTCATCATTACGCCTTAGACAAAACATGATATGATTTGATTTGAATTGATTAGAATCATGAAACGATTTATTCATTTTTTGATTTACAATTTATTTATTTCACTTTAATGAACTTAACAGCGTGAACTCGTTCTATTATGAAAGCTAGTGTACCGACAATAATAATAATTTGGATGAAGCTTAGCTACTTAATGGCATACATCCGTAAATCATTTTAATTAAGATCATGGTTTGCTAATCTTTTTTTTTTTTTTTTTTTTTGCTTTTCTTTCGAAATTATTTAAGTTTTTCTAATTATTTTAAGTAAGTTATTGTTGTTGTTGTTGCTGTTGTTGTTAATGTTAAAAAAGAAAAACGATATATTGAATTTAAACGAATTGAATTTCAAATAAATTAGCAACTGGTTTAGGAATATAAAAACAACAACTCTGCACTTTGTACCACTGTTGTACCAGTGATGACTTGAAATTTAATAATATACAGTTTAAGCAAAGAAAATCTCAGTAGACGATTTCATTTCGAAGCGAGAAGCATCATTGGTTAATAAAAGTTCCAACAACTGCAGTAAGTATCACGTGAACGGTTTTATACGAGTGAAAAAGAAAAGTGCTTAAGGACAGTAAACGACGACTCTTAGATACTCAGCAGCGTAGAGAAATGCAAAAATTAGATCAAACTATAAGGATCCCATTATTTAATCTATGATATGCTGTTTTCATTTTCAACTCGATATTACTCGATAGATGGAGTCATTTTAGAAATTGATTAATGTTTGTATCTGCTCTTGATTTTGAAATTTTATATCAAATATTGAAAAAAATTTTCACTTATAATTGTTTCACGTTTCTATTTAGTGTAATGAATGTACGATATATGTGTTTATGTGCGAACCGAACTTTATCTATTAAATTATAGTATAAATAAATAAACGTAAACCGTTTAAACTTTCTAAACTTAATTTTGCTGAGTGGATCAATGATTTCCATCGCAATTTTTATGGCTTGAAGCAAACAAGCACTTGACTCTTGATTAAACGAACACGTTTAGTTTTGATTTAGAAACTTTCGCTAATACTCATCCTACACCCATTGTAATAAGAACCTATTAAGTTGGCGCGGATGTATGTTGCAAGAAAGGCTGACCATGGTCAGAATCATTTTTCATCATTTTATATATATTTAAGCATGTCAGTCCATCTGTCCATGTATTTTTTATATACCATTCGCAGGCAATTTTCGACATATTTCGATGATACTATGTCACAAAATGCGCGAATAATCGAATAGCTTCCTCTTTTCGCTTACTCCGTCTCTTTCATGCAATCATTAGTTCTACTCTACTTAATGTAGAAAGTGAAAAGATATTAAAGTATGCTCTGAAAACACATTGAGCAAGTCTTATGTGATCTAACTCAAAGGGACCCAAATAGTTTAGTTATCCGCATTTCTCATAAAGTCGATGTCTTTAATCATTTCCTTCGCACCGTCGTCGTGTTGCACGAATGAAGTGACATACTTGAAAAAATATAGAAAAAGCATTCGAATGATCAAAATTAATTTCATTCATACAGATCTCTCTTATATACACTAATATTTAATATGAAACTCTTATTATAGGGCTCCATACTTTTTAGACGATGTAGTATTCTCACATAACAAATAGAACGGCGCGATTAATACTAACGATATGTACAAATAAAACTATGAAATAAACAAGTAAAAGCAATATAGTCGGACGAGGCTGACTCGCAGCTACCTTATATCATTTCGCCCTGCATTCGTTTGTAGGATAAAATGCTAAAAAGTGCACCTTGTTGGCAGGAAGTCCAAAGCGTAAGCTTGCCTAAATTTTGTAAAATTAATAGTCTAACCAAAGATCTTACTATTATTCAGTTGCTTCCGCCATGAAGTACTAAATATTACATTGCACTGCCATATAAAAGTTTACTTTCTCTATAGGTCCTTATAAGGCGGGATATCGAAAATAAGCGCACGTAGTCCAACTACGGTATATTAGATTATGGATCTATTTTCTTTAAAGATTTTTCATATAAAGGGATCAACTTTTCCTCAGCGGGATATGAAAAGTGAACCTACTTTAATCAAATTCGAAACAGTTCATTTTTGTGTCAAGCTACTATTATTAACTAATTTTGAAAAAGGCCTTTCCTACAAACCATGAGACAAGAGCGGTTCTAAACCATCGGCTCTTTTAATTCAATTTTTTCGTATCTATATAGGAAGTCGACATACTATTGTTCACTGATTTTTGTCGAGAAATTTTACAAATTGCAAATATTTTTTCCTTCTTTTTTGAAGAGGTCATCATACCGAGAGAGATCGTAAAATCAATTCGTTCCTGTGGGAAAGCACGTCAGTCAGTGCAATCAATTTAATTAAATTATTTCAAGAATTTACTGCTCGTGGGATGAAGATAAAATTAACATGGATGGATATCAAACGGACAGACAGACAGACAGACACATTTAAATCGATTCGCAGGTGGTTCCGAATTGTATGATAAAAAACGTAATATTAAATATTTCTGGATTTATATATACTCGTATAAAGTGAATATAACCGGCAATATATGGAGTGTAGGGTATATTAACAGGGCGTTTTTTGCTTTGCTTACAAAGCTTTGAAAAATGTTTTATACACCCTTTGTACTTTTAAGTTACTACTTATACTATAGATAACCTATCTATGTGCATACAGTGCAGCACACTAACATGCTGAAGCATATGCCTGTGTACGCAAGAGTGTTACGTATAGAGTATATGGTGGCCTGCATTCGCTTATAAGAGAATGTATGCGCTTAATATACATAAGTAATAGCACAGCCAGAGCGCAGTACACAATATATTTTTGGGAAAAACCCAACAATTTTTTTCTTTTTTTCTTCTTTTATATTTAGCTGAAAAATCAAACATTATTGTACATTCAGATGTCTGCATGCAAGCATTTGTGTACTAAAAAAAGACAGACATACAAAAAATAAAAAGAAGAAATATATATATATATATATATACATATACATATATAAATAAATATTTTTATATATAAAAACAAAATTTTTGAACATTTTTATAGCAGTTTTCAAGTCTGTATATATGTATATATATATATATATATAGGTGTACATACATACATGGATGGATTTATGCGCTGTTTGGTATAGCATTGGGATGCGTGCGGGGCACGCGAGGATTGCGTGGTTGAGAACATTTATAATAAAATGTCGAACAAGACAGTACAGAGACGATGTGAAAGTAAATTTTATTTAAATGAAACCAGAAATGTTTATCTATATATATATGTATATAATATTAGAGGGAAATTTTATTGTGCCAAGAAAATGTAAAAATGAATGTAATAATAAATTGTTGCAGGGGTGAAAAAACAATTCGAAGGTCATAGTGTACTATGTAGGTATGAAAACTTATTATGGCTATTGAAGAAAATTGTTAATTAGTTACTTAGTGTAAATCTCAATTAACAGGTTACGAAATCTTAATTAAAAAGGGCTCAAGTGAAAGTTACGAAGAAAAGATAAAAAGAGTTCGCATAAGCAAACACAGGTTTAAAGTCATTAAATTACAAAACATTTTGTATTAACAATGATGCAGAAAGAGAGAAAGAGATGTTCAAAATGTATTTAAATTTTCCAAAAAAATAAAAAATAATACTTGAACAACGGTTCGTTGATTATCTATGTAAGTCACTGAAGAAAGAGATCATTTCAACACAAAACTTAATTTATGGAAATATTATGCACTTCATGTAAAAACCACTTTTACTTTTCATTTAAACGGATAAAAATGAAGCAAAAAAAAAAAAATAAATAAAATGATTTTTATATACAAAGTTAACTGAAAATGCAAATTTCCTTTACTTTTTTCTTGCTTTTTTTGCCTTATTATATTTCTCGTTTGGTTATCCGGTCAGTCTTTCATTTTTTTTTTTTTTTAATGATAAAAAATTCTAAATTTGCCCTCCTTTTTGTTTCTACGCGAATAGGACCGTGATATGTGTTGATGAACCCGATTTATAACTGTTTCTCATATTACCAAAGGGAATTTCACATTTTGTTATAACATCAATAATTGCTATGACTATAAATATGAATAAGAATTTAATTTTGTTTTTTATTTTCTTTATTTTCGTTTTAAACTCCTTACGCATTAACATTAATTAGTCAAAGGTTTTTGTTCGGTTTTACTAGGAAAAGTTGGGAATTAATGCATGATTCTTCGTAACTCTTGTCATTGAAAAATATATATTTTTAGCAATTACTTTATATTAAACAGAATGGTTTATCAATTTTTATAAAAATTACCAAGAAAATTTTATGTTATAGTCACGCAAAATTTGACCTTGAATACCTATCTACACTTCATTGTCTAATATACTTGAACTCTTTTTCTTTTGTAGTAAAACACCAAAAACGAGACTTTGTAGTTCTAGAAGGTATTATTTATTAGAGGATCAAGTATATTAGAGACGATTTAAAAGCTAAACCTATTTCATCTAAGTTTTTCGCCATTAGCTTTCTATGCCGAAATCCTTTACTTTCATAGATTTTTTTTAAGCATATAATGACGTTTTTCAAAAGTTGTCTGACAAATGCTTATAAAAGTTTCAGTTTTTTGGTAGATTGTTTTTACTTTCTTATCTATGATACTTTTTAAACCCATTAAATCAATTGTGGTACAAAGACATTTTAAGTTTGTGCGAATGTGTGCAGTAACCAGAAGAATTTGAGATAGGCTCACTTCAGAATCACTAAGCTTATCTGCCCGTCTGTCCATTTTGCTAGTTTGTGTTCAATCTTTAGGATATTTTGATCAAATTTGATGCTTATCTGTCCGTCTGTCCATTTTGCTTCTTTGTATTAAACTGTTAGGATATTTTGATGAAATTTCACTGCACTGATATGTTTTGACTCAAGGGCGACCTTGGTTCAGATCGCACCACATTTTCAATCACTCGCCATGTAGAGCTTTATTTTGGATAACTGTATTAAATGAAGCGGTTCAGGGTATGCAATGGTGCACCGTATCCCACTATAGTGTTCTTAATTACTCTTTTGTTGTGATCTATGGAAGTGAAGTAAAAATGCGTACATTCAGCTTTAGATTTTTACTTCAATATCATTTAAGATTTCAAGGAAGGACCAGCGAAAGCATAACTCGTAGTTAGGTTGATTAAGTATCGATGATTAGGCAATCAAGAACACACACATATGATGGTTTCAGTTTAATATATACGTCAGGTAGACATTATAGCGTCACAATCTTTTTAACTAATACATGCCTGTTATATATTCTTTTATTTCTATACCTGTCGATATCGAGTACACATGATCGTAATTTGAATATTTTATTCCGCAATAGTTTTACAAAAGACAGATTTTTTTTACGATAGTAAGGAAAGTGCAAAATTTATCGCCGGCTCTAAACTCAATACTCGACAGCTAACGAATTTACTCGATCGAAGCCTCTATTTGTTTTAGGTAAGTTATTTCTGAACCATATGCATTGGCTCATTTAAATAAATTCGAAACTATTGGAACAAAATTCGAAAATAGTTAATATTGCATTTATCAGTTAGCCTGCCCTGACCTCTTTAAAAAACGTGTCGCGTGTAAGTATGTAAATATGTAATTGTAATAAAAACCATCATCATTTCTCCATGACGAGTATATTCGTCAATAATAGCTGACTGTTTAATAGGAAGGCTAAAGATTTTTTCGACTACGCAATCTATGCAGATGAACTATAATATAAAATATTATATTTAAAATTTCAAATTTATATTCGAAAAAGACCTCATTCTTTA
Organism: Glossina fuscipes; assembly: GCF_014805625.2. NCBI lineage: Eukaryota > Metazoa > Arthropoda > Insecta > Diptera > Glossinidae > Glossina > Glossina fuscipes. The sequence continues at coordinate 24,583,893 of NW_023998416.1, forward strand.
TACAATCTATGTCAGCTTTAAAATTATAAGGCAATAAAATCATACATACGGTTGTTATTGACGTCAAATAAATTCTGTTTATATAGAAATCATATACGAATACATACAAATAAAGAACAACTACGAAATTTTCAATTCAATTCATTTAAAATTGTATAAATTTTTAGATTTTTAGATTTTATTAAACGATGTATACGGGAGCGATGTGGAGCGCACAGGCAAATCAAATCAAAAGTGCGCTCATTTTTTTTTGTTTGGTTTTTTTTTTTGCTTAAATATGCGGTACGAAGCTTTCCAAAAGACAAACAAGTAAAAGGCGCTCAACAAAGCACGAAATGGTTGTAAGTAAAGAGAGGCTCTTTCAACAAAGGCTATTTTTGAATAAGCTTTGTAGCAAATGATGCATGGGACGGTTAAAAAATGGTCTATACCTGTTGGTAGCATCAATTTCAGGGCAATAAAAAAGACAGTCAATAGCTTTGGATAACGCAATTCATTCATTCTAACGATAAAACTATCGACTCTTTCGCAAAATTACAGGCCAGCTACATAGTTAGCCCGGAGATTGCCTTGCACTGTCACTCATTATGATTGGATTTGGGTATTCGACTATTTCTCTTGGCTTTTCGGAACTCCACCTGATGCGATAGTTTTGCTTATTTCCATAGTGAGACAATTGAAAATGCACTTTATAACTCAGAATAGTTGTCTTTAAGAATTCATAAACTTGGCTATGCCTTGTATGAGTATATATTGACGCGTATCTGAAGAACCTTCCAGTTTTTGCTTGCTAAAGGTCGTTGTAATCCAATTAAGCTCTCTCTCTCTCTCTCTCTCTCTCTCTCTCATTCTTTCTTGCTGTAAAATCTTATATTTACAAGGATAAAAAAATGGCATCTTTACTTTTTAAAAGCTTCTATTACTAACTAATTTCTACTACTAGTCAACTGTTATACTAAAGTTGATAGTAAATGGCTGGAATGGTCTTTCTAAGGTCTTGTGAAGGTTAGCGAAAAACGACCAACAATTCGAACGGAAAGAATTGTTTCGACTATAAGGCGACTTAGCTTATGACAAATAGAGAGAAAGAGCGAGAGAGAGAGAGAAACTAAGAAGAACTCCCTTCGCTTTCTGTTGATCCTAAGCAAACCTTTCATTAATCCTTTAAAGAGCTTATTGATTTAAAATTTCTGATTATTTTCTAATTGGATTCAGATTAAGCAAATATAAATCGATGAGAAATTTTGAGCTTAATACTTTTTAGACAGTCTTTTGTATTCAACTTTTTTTTTTTTTTTTTTTTGATGGCATTTGGCAATTACCCGACTTGCGCAATATAAGTATGTGTTTATTTCGATGGTAATGAGTCTCGAAACTGTGAAGAATTCACGGCAGACGACTAAGCAGAAAACTTAAAATTTTGAAAAAATTTTCATTTGCTCATTAAAGCTATTTTTAACTAACGCAATTGTGGGTGTGTGTATGTATGCATATTTTTTTTTCAAGTATTTTTACCGTTTCGTATGGCTCACAGAATGTCTATGCCTATGGCTAGCCAAAAAAATGAAATAATTTGGTAAAAATTGTAATCGCCAAAAACAGCCGACGGTATTTCATAAAACAAAAAAAAGGCAAAGAAAAATTATATATATTTAGTATAAATAAATCTTTGGAAAAGGAAGGAGTATAGTAAATATTGTAGTGTTTTTCATTATTAAGTCCTACACCACTTGTAGCGCAGATCATAATAAGTTTGTGTCGACCCAATATTTATTCTCTATATTTATATATAGTGTCAAGATCTTTTTCTGTATCAATCTGAAGTAGTTTGTCTTGTCTACTTGCATACAATAAACAGGTCGCAACTTGTAAGACATTTCACTGAAATTCAATAAAGCGACTTTGCTTGGCTCAAGGAGGATTGTTTTTAAAAACGGTTTGGATCGGACTACTTCCCACATAGCACCATATCTTAAAAACTTGTTATACAATAGTTACTACTAGTTTGGAATCATTTTCATTATTATTTTCTTAATCAATTTAAGTTTGTGTGTCTGTCCGTTCTTCCTGTATTCACATGCTCCATCTACAGGTCGCAATTATTGAGATATTTTAATGGAATATAGTAGGTATTTTAAGGACGGCCGGTATTGGAAATGGTTCAGATTGTACCACTTCTTCGAGCACTTCCACAGACTGCCTCAATTTGAAAAATTTTTATGAAATAGTTCTTATACCGACCGATTCAGGATAATTTTCTCAATCGATCTAAGTTTCTGTCTGTCCGTCCGTCTTGCATTCTCATGTTCAATCTACAGCGGCGTGTTTTCGCTAAAGGGCGACCGCTATTGTAAATGGTTCCGATTGGGCCACTTCTTCGACCGCTTTCCATAACAAGCTTCATTTTGCAAAGTCATTATACACATTCGTTATACAATAATTATTAGACCGATCGATTCAGAAAATGATTCTGTTCTTCTTTCTGCTTTGTATTCGCGTGTCCAATCCACAATTCGCTATTTTTGAGAAATTTTAATGAAATTTGGAACAACGACGTGGAACGGCTTAAGGACGGACGCTATATCGTTCGAACTGAATCACTGTTTCAATCACTTCGATCGCAGCATGAAGCCTTATTTGGAAAACATGTTACATAGATAATCGTATTAAGCAAAATGGTCTTGCGGAGTATGTAATATTGCGCCGTGGCCGGCTCTAATGACTTTAATTGTTTGTTAAGTAATTTCTAATTCATAAATTGAAATCAATTGTCTAAATATTTATACATAGGCAGAAAAGTATGAGATTATTGAGTTTGAAAGCAGCGATAATTCCAATGGCCAATGGACATGTGCATGATTAAAAAATGAAGAAAATGTGCATACGTGCATACATTGACCTCCTAAAAAAGCTCAATTACTAATAAATATTAAATATTTTAAATTAAAGTAGAAGATCTTAAATTGCTTGAAATGAAACGAATGCACTTATGTCGCTTTGAAATTAAAAAAGCAGCTTAAATATGGAAAGAAGTTTTCCTTTTTTTTTTGCTTTCTCTTTTTTTTTTTTTTTTTTTTTTTTTTTTCTTGAATAACAAATAAATTTACTTACCGTCATAATTGCGTATTTCTAAATCGGAGGGTAGACGAGCACAACTTAAATAGGTTTTGTCATTAGCGCGATTTCCATACTGGTTACGAGCTTCATTGATTTCGGACGGACTTATCGGTATAATTAAGGCACGCACACATTGCTCTTCGCCAGATATGCAGGCTAAGTGTAAAGCTGTATTACCATTTCGATTACGTATGGTGGGCTATAAATAACAAGAACAAATTGCAATCACCGATCACTCCATATACTTTGTTTAAATATATATGTGTAAGCATTTTCTTGGCATATTCTTTCTTTTCGTTTTTTTTCTTTTTTTTTTTGTTTTCTATATACCTATATATGTATATATATATATACACGATCAATTAAGACAAGTACGTGTCGAGACAAAGTGTTCGATAGTTATTTAAAAGCAATACTTTACCTCAGCTCCGGCTATTAAAAGCATTCTTAGAATTTTCGGTTGCGCTGTTAAGGCAGCCAAGTGTAATGGTGTCTGGCAATCATCGTTTTGTATATTTAGTAGGCAGGGATGCGGAGCCATGCATATTAGGGCAGCTACCACATCCACAGAACCCGAAATGCAAGCCAAATGCAAAGGTCTTAAAGTAAAGGAAAAGAAAACATTTTATGAAAAATTCGTTCAAATACATATATGCATATGCATATAAAAATCCTCTTATTCATCTACAAATTTATTCTTTTTTCTTTTTCGTAAAATTCTTATAGACAAAGACAATGGGAAACCAGTTTCTTTCTAATAACAAAACTCAAAACAACTTAAGCAGTTAGAGGTTTTAAGTTTCATTCGTATCATTCATCAATAAAATTCTTTTTAAACGAAATGCAAACGTTTTTGTTAAACTCATTGTCCTTAGGTAGTAAGAAAGTAATTTATAGCAGCTGTATAGTACGTAAGTAAGTAAGTAAGTAAGTAAGTAAGTAAGTAAGAATAACAAACATTTTTCTATATTTGTTACTTTTCTAAAAACCTGTAATTTTGGGTTTTTACTAAAGCATCGGAATAAGTAAGGAAAACAGGTTCTTTTCGTGTTACCTAAAATCCTTACGAAACCTTAAATGCATTAAGAAAGAATAACGCAGTGAAACCAACAAACATGAACGTATATGGCTTATTAACTCAAAAACGAAAAGATTGGCAGATGTTTGCACTGCAAACGGTTTAAAGGTAAGTACGTGAGAAGTGCTGCAAAGTAACATTCACATGAACATAAATAAAAGAAAGAGATTTAAGTAATTCTTGCTGCAGACATTTACAAACAAATGAGTGTAAACGCTGACTAACGCTGACATGGCAGTCGTTCCCTACCTTTTGGTCACCGGCCTGTGACCTATGAATAATACTTTTTATATACAAACGTTATACTGGCATTGACAGTTCGCCTCAGCTCAACAGCTTTTTTTCGTTGTATGGCTAAATGGCTTAAGTCGATAGTCTTGTTCATTCTACTTTTTTTTATGTTTCAGAATTTATATCTTTGGTCTAAATGAATTATAATAATAATTATAAACATAATCAAAAAAAATTTTATATTTAAATATTTACGCATACATAGACGTAAGCCGGCGAGTAGAAAAAGTACCTCTACTAACAATTTAATACGCGTGGGCTTAAAGCAATCTCAAGCGCAGTAGAATTTCCAATGTGCCTTAGGCCTTTAGTCTTAGAATTTATGATAATAGTAATAATATTTACGCGTACACGTTTGAAAATGTAAATGTTTATGTAAATTTAAACTTCAATTAAATTTTTTTCTTTTTTTGCTAAAAATACTTTTATGCCATTTTTAAAAGTAAACGTTAAACCATTGTTGTTGTAATCAAAACAAAACTAAACGCATTTAAGTAGTCGAAGTTCTAAGTTCTAACATTTTCTTGAACATTTGTAGCCAGGGATGGATCTCAACATAAATGAATTGCAACTTGAGCAGAGATTTTAGTAAATGAAAATAAATAACGCTTTTCCATAGGGTTAGAAAGAAAGAAGTTTTCTACGATTAATATGAATGTAAATTTTTGGGCTCGACTTTACTCACACTTGTCTGAAGGTAAGAATTGAAAAGTTTCCTCTTCAACTAAATCTTAGGTACTTATGAATGGAAAAGTTCAAAGGTAGCGATTAGTTTGCACGGCATGTGCACGGTTTTTGATTTGCAAATTTATTTAAATTTTAATATATATAAGAAAAAAATTATATTTGGTTTTGGGCGAACCATTTCGTAAAAATAAAGCTAATATCGAGTAAAATCCATCGAATTTCTAATGATATGCGTATTGGTCAGAAATAACTTTGTTATGTCATTAGATATTGATTCTCACCAGCTGTCAATATTGAGAAAACTCGACAGCTGTCTGTTTATTGACTCTCTATGACGTTGCAGCTGCCGATAATATATACACATTTTTCTTACTATCAAATGAAAAATCCTTCGATTGTAAAATTAGAGTCGAACCATTTATTCAAATTATCGTCAAGTTTACTCGATATCGAAAACTATACACCGATTAGGCCTCTCACCTTTAAGAAAGTTGGAAACAGCTAACTATTTGTCTTGTAGCAAAACTTGGCTCGTCATGAAGAACTGAATAATAAATGAAAAGTTTTCCTCTATTACGTACATTCATCTCAAAGGAAATCTTAGGTAAACTGAAAGTTTTGAATGGTTAGCATATACGTTAATCGTTTGGCCTAATTTTTGTTTTGACGTTTAAACTGGATTTTTGCTACATATATAAATAGGTATTCATCGTATAACATGGTACTTGCGAAACAGTAATTCGACATAACCTTGTATATTGCCTTGTATTCCCCTCTTTAAGAAGATTTTAAAAAAATGTATATATGTCTTGATTCAAATCTTGGATCGCCATAAGGCTTATAAAATTCCCTTTAGAATTGAATCTCTTTCAGTTTGAATCTTTCTCCTGATTTGCACTCTCGACCAAGTATTGAAGAGTTTCCTTCATGAATTGGCGGTATACCTAATTGGGTTCGTTTTCATCTTATATGTTTCGTTGGATTTGCATTCTCTACCTTCACGCGATCAACAACAATATTTCGAGATTTTTCGGTAAGACATACATAGATGAACCAATTGACCTATCTAGGATGTGTTCACTTTATTTGATCTTTGGCGATCGCTTTAAAAAGTCTACTATACCACCATCTTTCGATGATTTATATATATATATATAAGAATTAGGGAAGCATTAAAACGGATAGGTAGAAGTGTTATAAGCGAGTTAGGGTGAAGAGTGAACTTTTGGTAGGTAACTCGACCATTTTTATATCTTTATTGCCAATCCAAGGCAAACGAACTTGCAATTGCATAAAGCGGTGAGCACTACGTCTGTACGTTTTAAAGCGGAAGAATAATTTATGTCAGAGATGAAATATTGCATTTCATTGCGATTTTTCGCGGCAATTTTAGGAGACGAAAAAGTTGAATTGGGCTTTTCAAAAAGCCTGTTTGTGAATTAAGTTTTCGATTTTCAAGATTGCAAACTAATGGATGGATGGACACATGATGGTATACATTGGAAAAGATTTCATTCGCTAATGTTAAATGCAAAACATAAATTTATTCTCTTAGTTTTGAATGCTTTGGTTTTTCCAGACTTGATACAGAATTCCTAATAGCTGACCATGTCGAATCAGAGTTCTAATCTCTTATTGCGCCGTTATTAGTTTAAAGTAATTACTCTTTTAGTCTTTTATGTGTCGCTGAGATAGTAATTTCTCTTTTAAGCTTCTTATATATCCTTAGTGTAATAATTTTATTTTATTTTTATTTTTTTTTGCTGATCACTATATTATTATATCTAAACAATTAACGACACATTGAAATAGTAGTGATTTTCGTACCACTCTAACATTTTATAACCGCAAATTACATATGCATTCATTATAAATCATAACCTTAGTCTTTAAAATCTATTTAAAAGAAATGTGCGAAAAAGTAAAGAACGATACTCACGTATCTCCATCATCGTTTTGCTGATAGAATTGTTCCCAGGCCGATGACGGTGTCATCGTTATTGTTGGTACGGTTGGTGTAATAATAGAGTTTCCTGTTGTAACGTTTTGTTGTTGTTGTGGTTGCTGTTGTTGTTGTTGTTGTTGTGTTGTTGTTGTACGTTGCCTTTGCAGTGCATTTAAATTATTTATCCCCAGGCGCGAGGCATTATCTGTCGTTTGGGTGCCATCGGTTTGCAAGCTTAAATTGCAAAACCATTCTGCCATACCAGCATCCACGTTATGTTTGATGAGCATTTGAGAATCGTTACTTGCACTCTCCGTTGTTGTTGTTGATGCGTTCGATGTTGTAACGCTTTTGGGCTCAATTTCAACACTATCCTCAACTTCGGCTATGCAACCCGAATCGAAAATTGAATTTTCCTCTACTTCTTCTTGTTCTTGTTCTTTTTGTTGCTTTTGTGCTTTGCGTGAAAGGGCAGTCGTTGTGATATTATATTGTTCAATAGCACCAGCACTATTCCTCTTTATTGTTGTTGAATGATCGTTGAGAATATTAGCAGAAGAACTAATGTCGATCTGCTGTGGACCCGAAATGAAACCTGAATCTGTTGCTGATTCCGTAAAATGTTTGCAATCACTTTCTTCCTCCTGTTCCTCCTCCTCGCTTTTAACAAATTTTCGTTCTTGTTGCCCTCCCGCTTGCTGACCTACGTACGATGATTGCGCACCAACTGAGCTAAGCGTCTGTTGCTTATTATTAATTTTAATTTGTTGCTGTTGCTGTTGTGGAGTAATAGTTAAGTCTACATCTACTTTAGTTTCAATATTACTACATCTACAATCATCTACTTCTTCTCTTTTGTTCTTATTATCACTTGACAATGACGACGATGATGTTGGTGTTGCTTTTGTTGGACTCCACATTTTGTTGCTGTTACGCTTATATTGTTATTGTGTTTGTTCTTTTTTTTTTGTTTTTATTTATTTTTTTTTTATTTTCTTTATTATTACTTTTTAATTGATATGAAGATGGACAGTTTTTGATATGAAATCTTTCCTTTTTTTTTTTTAAGTTTATTCTTCGTTTTATTCTTTTAATGAATAAATTGCTGCGAATTTAACAAAAAATATATATATATGTATTGTTTTGAATTGAAAAAAGAAGCAAAAAGCCAGAGGGAGTGACAGAGAGAATAAAAGAGAGGGAGGGAGCGGTTGAGACAAAAACAAGAATTATTTCTGATTTCATATATTAAACCGATCGTTTTATTTATTATCAATCAATTTCGTTCATGATATTCAATGGTAATTGGCTGATTCCACAGAACCGTTATATAAAAAAAATTTTAAAAAAATGCAAAAATGTTTATCAATATGAGTAAAGTGGAAATTTTTAATCTTGTAAAGTAGTTACATACAGTGTACTGCAGAAGAAAATCTCCTTTTAATGCCCGTTCAAGAACAAAGATATCGAAATACTTATTAATGAAGAAGAAGAGGTGATCATGTTTCTGATACATTTTTTCGATGCGTATAATTATTGCAGGACTTAACTAAAACTTCTGTACAGTTACATTTCGGTTCGCCAAAAGGAAAGTGTAAAGGTTTTCGATGTAATGTATCTCTCATCTGTAAGCTGACTGACTGACTATTCGTCTAATTTACTGAGCCGATATATTTAAATAATGAACTAAAATTTGATGTCAAACTCTTTTAACGAATTGAGTATGAATGTGGAATATATACGTCATCATCCGTCCTTGTTGGATTTCCTTATAAAATTTTGTCGTTATGAATGTGTATTTGCCATAATAATATATTTTAGAAAATCTTGTTGTCACTTTATGAAGTCGTTTCACTACAAACTAATTTTTCTGCGTTTGATGCGCGTGCGAGTATACCGCTAAAAAGGGCGACACAGTCACAACTGGTTCGTACTACTTTAATACGTACAACATAGGAAAAACAAAAAAAAGTTGTGTTTGCTTCAAGACCGACCTCGGCAAAGCTGTCATTGCAGTACTAAGAAGATTTGTAAGTCCGTCGGTAATTTGATAAGAAACATTTTTCTTACGCTAATGAGAATTACGATTTATGTCCGTCAAACTTAGCCTATTTGCGGTAAGTTTTAGATTCCATAGTCTAGACCTAAAAATCTAAAGGGCTCTAAAAGAGAAGTCGACATTCACTTTCGTATAGAATTATTCAACTATTCTTCCTAATACGGTAAGTTTCACGGTGAAAAGCAGTTTAAGGCCCTGCAAAGCTACATCATATTGCCTGGAAGCAAATACAAGCGCAGTTAAATCGAATTTTAAGAAGCGTGCCCTGTGTTACAAGGGAAAAAGGTACTTTGTACCTTTCAGCACGGCTGTCTAGTTTTATGCTGTTTTAAAACAAAGGTATTCAAAAAAACTACATCGACTTAATTGCCATACGCTGGCGTTGCGATCGCTCGCTGGTTATGATATAAAAGAAAACAGTGTGTTTTCTGGTCATCATTTTTGTGACTTTATAGTTTTGTAAGGATGAATTTTAAAATTTACATAGTGCCCAGTTTTCATGACCACACACGTCATGACACACAGTGGCTGCCGTTTTCGTTAGAAATTCGACGTTGATATGTTCATGGATTGAAACTAGAAGTACTCTTACTTGCGTGGGGGCTCTAAAAACTCGAATGTCGATTTTCGTCACAACTAAAGTTAAACGCTTGTGTTAAACTATGCAATATTTGTTCAATACAATTAAGTTTGAAAACGTATCAATGTGATGATTTAACTGGTCAAAGTTGAATTGTCATCTAAAAAATCTTCCGAAAATCTAAACTTGTCTGAATATCTCTCATAATATGTCTTAATGCGTCAAAAAAGATTTGTTAAAGATTTGCCCGTACTGATCTAACGACAAGATACTTTGTGAACCTTGCACGAAGTCACAGTTTTACTTCTGCATTGTAAGCATAAATCCATGCATTTTACCAGCCGCTTGCCACTAAGCTCTTAATTGCTTTCCCAACTGTAATATAGAAAATTAAAATTTGAAACGCCACATGAAAAACTTTATAATTGAGTAATTTTCCTATGTAAACCCAGGATTATATTTTTTCAATCAAATTTTCGCGTTTCATTATTATTATTAACTAAAAAACCCCGAATGTCGCGAATTTCTTCAATAATTACTTTCTGGAAATTTTTGATTGAAAGAACAATGTGAAAGGTCACAAATGATTTCTATTATGAAATTTACCTAGATTTGTTAGTGGAAACCTCTTAGTTTTCCTAATTATTTTGAAAAATTTCTCACAATTTAGTTTCATTGAGTTAAGATAATAGCTAATCTCTTCGATCTCATTTACTGACAGGTAAAAATACATAATAACACTTACAGATGAGAAAAAAAAACGTTACGTTATTTTTAAGAATAATTTACAAGTGACAATTTAATTACGAAAAAAAGTTAAACACAACTTATTATTAGTTAAACTTCTTTTTGGCATAAATTAGTTTTATATAAAAATAAAAGATTTCTTTATTACACGAATAACATGCCGGGCTACATTTCAAGGTTATTACGTAGACAACAATAAGAACCCCCTCCCCACGGGTAAGAGATTCCAAACATGGCTTAAAAATGCTTTTTTCCTATTTTTTTTTTTTGTCTGTAAAAATTTTCCACTATTTTTATATTTATTGCATTGTTATTGTGTTTCTTTTCTTTCTCTCCCTTCGTATCTCTTTTATACTCTCTCACTAACATTTATTTCTTAATTAAACGTTTATATGCATGCGTTTTCAAGTTTGATTTCAGTTTTTTTTTTTTTTGTTTTTGTTATTTATATAAAAAAATTTTGTTTTTTTACATTTATTTTCGTGAATTATTTTTACAAATTTCTCCCTTATAGAGGAATAATTTTATAAGTAGAAATCACTTTTTTTTATATCTTTGTACTATACAAATTGTTTATATGCAAAACTCTGTACTGTTGCGTATCGGTTAGTGCGATATATTATTAGATACTTTTGTATATAAACGATTTATATTGAATTTATTAGCAGAGCTAAAATTTAATTAACACATGAGCTTTTATGGGTTTTTGATTCTTTCTTTTATTACTTTTTATTACCGTGCGCTAAACACGTCTTAAATCGTTAAAGGTTTTTAAGTTTTTAAATTTTTATCAAAACGATTTGCTAGTGAAAAGCGGAGCGAGAACTAAGAGTTGTGAAGGAGAGAGAGAGAGAGAGAGCGCTCGCAAATTCTTCCCGTATATATTATAGAAATTTGTACTCTTTGCGTATTTTCCTCTTATTCATTTATTCACTATTTACAGCGACCATATTTTACGTTACTTTTGCAAATAAATTAATAATTATTAATAAATGAATTTACAGAAACTTATTTTGTACTCCTGTATTTGAAATATTCCGATCAAAAATATGAATTTGTTTTATTTAAAATTAATAATTAATTTAAAAGACAACTGCGAACGCTTGTCACTTTTATTTATTATTTGCTCGCGAAAAAAAGCAAATGAAATCTTATACCGCTGAGAGTAAAATCTACTTTACTGTCTATTTCTTATGCAATGCTTGGAGAGGTTTTTGGGCTTTGCCAGAGAATAAAATTTCGTTTCTCAATATAAAATTTGCTTTGCCGTGCATTTTTTATGAATGCTTTAGGCTCTTTAACTTTGCTGAGAATAAAGTTTTTAATATACACTCTTTCGTTATAACTAAAATAAATACACAGAGTTGCATTAAAAAGGTACTATATGAAAAGCTAATTACAATATAAACATTAATCCGTTAACATTAATAGAACGAGAAAAGTTTAAAGAATTTTTCAAGTTTAATTAATAAATAAAGCGTATTCGCCCTTGAGTGATAAACATGTAAAGTATATTTAAAACTTGCGTAGCAAGTGATTAATAAAAAATTTTATTGCAAAACATTATTAGGTAGTGTTTAAGTTAACGTTTTGGGGCAACATACTTTTAAGGTTTATTCGCAGACATTTTCGAACTTATTTATGTTACGAGATATATGAAAACATTTGCACCTTGTTCAGCTTGGGTTTGAGAAATATTAGCGAGTGCCAACGTTGGACTTTCTTAAAAGTTTAATGTAAATTTAATGTTACTAGAAATGAAGTAATTGTGGCAGGAAATATGCTCCGAATTTCAGAAAGAATCTATGAAATTTCTCATTAATCTTGAAAAAGTTAATCGCTACCTGAAAGAATGTTAATTCATTTGACGATATTTTTTTTACCTTAGTTAAAGCCTCTTTTTTTTTAAACGTTTAGTTGCAGAGGCTTAAGTCAGGGAATGATTCTTCTCTTGATATGATGTTGGCAATGTTGTCATTAGGAGAAAACTCGGAAAGGATATTTATAAGGATTTTGCTTTCAGGCCCGGCGCACTCTTACTTATTTGTGATAAAATGTACAGCTCCGATTAAGTTTGAATTCTTTCTTAAGTTTCTAGAGGTTGAAGGGAGAGCTTTCTGTCATTATGAACTAAATGTTTAGTACGTTTTCATTAGTGTGGAGGATAGAGCGCTGCCCTTTCTTACTATTCTACATATAGTTTGATTTGCTTGTACCTGTTTCCAGGAACTTTAAGAAAAATGATTGGTAATTAGAATAAAGAATTGCCACTAAGCCTTAAGTCATACGAACTTTGTAAGCTTCTCTATAAATTGAACACACACTAGGCCAAACTCGATTAGACAGTTTATAGTTCACTTTGAATCTTTCAGGACACTTTTTATTGAAGAATCTTTTTAAAAGAAGTTAAGTGCCTAATTAAACTATTCTCAAATTCATTGTGTTCACTTCCGCCCTGTAGCATCAGTTTAAGTGTTTTATCAATTCCTTGTCGAACCTTTAGCCGAAATAATCAACACATTCACTTCCATGGATAAGAGGCACAATACTAAACTAAACTGATTGCCTTATGTTTTCAAGATTTCAAAAATTCATTTATGGTATAACGTAGAATTGCAACTCATTACGTCATTAAATTATTATTGTCTTTATGTTTTAGGAAAGAAAGGCCGACCACTTTATGGATGGAAGAGTAAATCACATACCGTTAATTAATTTAATTCTTTACTTAAATAAATGAAAATCATGGATGAAGTGCATGCGATTATTTTTGTGATATTTTTTTTACTTTCACACTGACTAGTTGGACTTTTATCAGAGTTACAAAGCTTTTGCCAACCCTGATATTCAAGTGATAATAAGAGACTCTGATTCTGATGATTTTATAAAATGTCCATTATAACCATACCTGTGGAATCGTTGTAATCTATAGAAGCTCTTATATTGTCAAATTGTAATATTAGTAATATTCTTTTTCTTATATCACGCACTTAAATAGGGTTTGTTTATAGATTTTCAAAACCTTTGCTCTGAATGCTTCATAACTTAATTGAAAAATCACTCAAATTTATATATGCATTTTTTGCGTAATATACGTTAAAATCTTAAATACATTCCTAGATATTAATTTTCGTTCTTTCACTCTTAAAGGTGCTCGTTCACGACGAATGCTAAAACTCTACTGACATCTTTTCCATTGAATCGGCGCAGAACTGTCCTTAGGAATTATCTTGTGGAAAATACATGTACAGATAACATTTTCATTGTATTATTTTCTGCTACCTGAATGAAATTTTATCTACATTTCGTCAGAGTTTCGCTCATACTTACCAAAATTTATGAGAGAGAGAGAGAGAGCAAATTTGATCCTTTTTTTCTCTAGTTTCCTTCTTGTTGGTTAAACGCATGTGGGTTGACGCCACAAGACGTTAAGTGTTACTTGTATAAATTAAATGAAATTAATTTCCGTATTAGAATATGTTTGATTAAAAGTTTTCATTCGCTATCCTTGAAAATGTTATTCTCTGTAGACATATGCTTAACCAGAAAGCCCCATACGCGTGTTCATGTTTTTCTTCTCACTGATGGTAAACATATGGAACGTCTATTCGTTGCATATGTGAATTTCCTAAGGTTACAACTAATAAATAGAAGTAATATAAACTTGGAATTTATTTGCTAAAAATTTCCGTCTATGCGTAAATTATATATAAGTATACGGCTCTGTGTGAGCGTTATTTATTCCTCATTTCGGGTTATTTAAAATGAAATATTATTATTGGGTTATTCTAAAGTGTTTTTGTGCGCTAAATATGTTTGCAGAATGATTCGAATATGTAGTAGTTTTTATGGAAAATATTGTGGTTATTTTAAAGAAGGGGAATTTTATTTACTTTTTAATGTCTCTACAGTCATAAACAAAAATTTACATACATTTTATCATTTCAAAAATTTCCTAATACCAAGGTATAATCGTGTCTTTACGTCGTTCATTGGAAAAATAAAGTGAAATTACAATTAAATTTTTTTTATCGGAGACAGACTATTACGTAAGGAAATCCAAAAAAAAAAAAAAAATTTCACGTTTTCTTATATTATTTATTCATGCTGAGTATGTTGATAACAATTTCCAACTGAGTAACAAACAAAAATTACATTGTAAAGGATACTAAAAATTATTACTCCACACCAGCAAAGAGAAAACCCTCCAAAGAATTGTAAACGTATAGCATTCTCAGCCAAGAAAGCTATGTAAGCTGTTGTTCTAACGGAACATATACACACACTACCTTAACATGATCTAAGCTGGGTGAAGAAACAGAGTGAAAAGATTATAATCTTAGAAGATCAAATTTGATTAATTGGAATTTTTACTGATAAAACAAGCAAAAGTACTATTGTGCGGCAACGTCGAGCATTGAATACCCTACATCTACAGTTATTTATATATCACCTTTCAAAAATAAGATTTTATTTGGGAAGCGATAGAAAAAGTGGTCCGATCCCAACCATTTTCAACAGCGTTCGTCCGTGTATCAAACGGACAGACGGACAAATATACTGAGAATATAATTCTGAATCGATCAGTATAATAAAAGTTCTGTCTCTCTCAAGTCTTTGCAGGTGCTGCATACTTTCGCATAAACTGAATACAGGTAAGTTTAGTAGGGGTCTTACTAAAATGTTTTTACTTTTTTCGTCCTATAAAGTAGTGACAATAATATTTTTGAACTTTTTTAAGCGCTTCTCTTTATCTCTACATATATAATATACAAAAGTAAACCCAGGACGTTTGTGATAAGCCTAATATTACGAACCCAATTAACGCTCTTCGACAATACGCAAAAGGGAATGGTTGCAGAAATAGGCGATCATCTGTAAATCATCTCGTTATCAATCGTATTAAATATACTTTAAATGATCAGCTTTGAGTATTTCCCGTTGTTAAATCTGAAGTTATACGACAATTTAATAATGACTTTGTAAATATCAACACTCAGTCTACTCAATTTTAATCACTTAAGATGTCCGTCGATTGTATTGAAGTGGGAATTCCAATAAAATAAAAGTCCAGCGTTCGCTATCATAAAAGTCTCGTTCTATAACATATAAGCAGTGACAAATAAAAAATAAGTAAGAAAATAAAATTCGATCTAGACCACCGTTTACGCTAAACAAAAGACATAAGAAGTAAAGAAGAAAGAAAAGAACTCTCTCTATAGTATGGATTGGGCGCAGTTGATTTTTTCTATTTTCAAAATAAGTGTTTTTGTCGTAGAAGCATGTGGGCGTTGTAGGCGTGTCCTTTGAAAAGTTTAGGTCAATTTCATATTCTTTTGCAAATTTGTAGGCGACAACTCCATTTCGCTAACGCTAATACTGCAAACAGACAGATGATCAGGCAGATATGTTTAGGTGCATTCAAGATTTGAAACTGGCCAAGAATTTTTATACTTTATGGGGTTTTTGAAGCTTGTTTCTGCGCGTTATTGAAGAAATCAATAATGTTTGATACACTATAATAGTGGGTAGGCGTGGTCATTCCCATTTTCCCATTTTTCGCACAAATGCAGCAGCGTCGAATATGCGTTCAAATTTTTGTACATTTATTTGCTGTAGTTTATGAGTGATAAGGAAAAAACCGATTTTGTATTCTTTTGAACAACAGAGTTGCTCTCAGTTGACGTCATGCTGTGGGCGTGTCTTTCGACCGATTTGGCCTATTTTTAATACCAGCCTGCATGCAAGAACTTCTGCTGTTTCTGTTTCATTAGGCAAACGGACAGATGGACTTGCTTAAATCGATTTGGCATTTGATGCTCACCACTAATATATATACTTTATGGGATCTCTGATGGTTCCTTCTGGGCGTTGCAACCGTTCTGACAAAATGAATACACAACTTATCCTTTGTTGATGGGTATCGGCAATAAGTCATTAAAGTGCATAGATATGAAATTGGAATGCGGTAATTATGAGCATGCATTTTGAAAAGTTACGCCTTTTACCAGAAGACGCTCTAGAAGATTAACATATCAGCTGCAAGTTAATGACTTTCATTCAGGTTTTGAAATTCGTGGACTTTTTAATATAGATTTCTCTTAGATCTGAATTGTATTCGACTTCATTTCTGATAATAAGTTTATGTGTTGCGTTTAACACCCAGAAGGATTTGAGATAGTCGTATCTGATTAATCCTTTACATAGGGTTATTAGGATTTTATAATGAAAATCGATAATGCATATAAACTTCCTGTGACAAGTTCGTACTACATATGTCACATTGTCCCCAAACAGAGGTTCTCCTGAAAAATAAGCCTTTACATGGGAACAGTAACTTGCAAGTCCTAATGTTTTATGACGTGAGAAGTTAGACACGGTGAAGTGAGGTGGACAAAGCTATGACGTATTTTATTATTGGATATGCATTGAAGTAAAAAGTTTACTAAACTGATAAGAAATAAAGTTCAAATTATATTATATATGTATGTACGGTTTTATATGTTTTTGTTTTCATTTTTTGTATTTTCCAATATCAGATCAACATTTATATAACCTACTTCAGTAATATTTGGATTCAAGAAAATGGACTTGGATAATAAATATATGTAGATATATACATAGATATGTGTATGTCCGGTATATATATTATAAATAAAAGTGAACCATAAATATACGATCCACCGGTATTCTACGGGCATACCTTACCTAACTAAGCTTGTTCGCCGAGTTCGCTGGCCGTATGACAGGAAATATTCAGTTATTTACTTAACGCCACCATCACTACTAGTAAATATTTTGTGACGACTTTATTTTATTTTAATTATACTTTTATCGTCTTACATGTACTTAAATGATATTATATCCGATTTAAACTGAATTTCCTAAATTCAGCAAACATAGGGATTGATTATGAGTTAGATGTAACCATTTTAATTTTCGGGAAGTTTAGTAGGGCCCATGGACGACTCTTTTCAATCGATTGATTTTTTTTCCAGTTGCTTCCGCTCTCTTACCTAAAATTAGCTCGTTTATCAACCTTTTGAAAATAAACATGACTTGGACGAAATTGAATAAAAAATATATATGTGATTGGGTTTATTTTCGAATTTAGGTTTGAAATCACTGGGAGCATCTGGATAGATGCTTAGCACTTTAAAGTATACACTAATCGAGCATATAAGTGGAAATCAACTAAGCCAAGCTTCATCTTTCAAGGTTACTTCTATTATAAATTGAAACATGAATGAATGTGTACGCACTTATAATGCTTGTTTATCCAGATTACCTAAGTATGAATATGCAAAATTATAATTTTCTAGCAAGATGTGTGGATGGACAGATGGACAGACATAATAGGTGGATATTTTTCCAAATTGTAAGCATTTTTGCAAATCCCTTACTGCTCATGTGAATACATTTTTTAATGAATATAATACTTTTTTCTTCAATTAATTGTTTTTTTAATTAGTTCACTTTTTCTAGCGTGTATGCTTCTTAATTTTTTTGTTTTGTTTTTTATTTTGTTAAATAAATTTTTTATTTTTTTTTTTGTGGCTTTTTACAATTTGTTCGGTTCCTTTCTGAAAGTTTTATTACTCACCATTTGTTAGTGAATGTCTTCATTCTCATTCATAGACGATCGGCGAGCAGTTTACGATCCACTGTATGCAGATAACAAACGCTTACAAAGAAAAACTATTACTTGAATGTTTCAATAATTATTTTCAGTTACTCATCTGGTATTATCGCTTACTAACTCTGGGTGTTCTTGCAAAAATGTGTTTGGAAAAATTTTTTTTCAAATTTTTGCTTATTTAGGTGGCTAATTATATAAACAACATTATTGGGGAATTTTTTGTTCTTAAGAAAAAGAAATTTTCTAAGGAATTTTATATTAATGTAAAAAAGCCTGCGAAAAATAAATTTTTTTTTTTCTTTCTTATGCGAGAAATACAAGAACATATTAAGTAATAACAAATTTTGTAAATTTTAAAATCAAAATTCTTCATATTCGCATTACATACATGCATTAATTACATTAAATCGTAAGGGATAATATTCTTCGTTGCCATATATAAATTCGATCAAATTCATTTTCTGCAAACATTCTCCTCATACGGTTATAACCACATAGATTTCCTTTGGAAGATCTCCCTGAAGAGAGTGTAGAGAATTGAAAAATCATCTCTCAAATAAGAGAAGGGCATAGGCTGGCAAAGAAAAATTATCTTAAGAAGCTTAAAAAGCTTTACATTAGGATTGTAAAGAAAATTGTTGACGATTTTCTTACTGCAAGTTAAAAAAAATTATGTGAGACGGACTGTCAACCGTTAGTCGCTACTTTTTTCTATCATTTTTTATAACGGCTTTTGAACAGTTCGTCTTTTGTGAGTGCCCATGGAGAAGTCAATTTTTTCCGTCGTCATAAAAGCGAAGCTTCGTTGATTGAAACAAACGATAATTAGAGGGAACAATGGGTCACGAGGTAGAGCCCAGTTCAGTCATCATAAAAGCGAAAGCGTTCCTAAGGCAGGCATTGATTGAAATAAGTAGTAATTACAGGGACTCACCAAGTAGATCTGATAGCTCAGTTCAGTCATCACAAATGATAATCAGAAGGAGAGACAGCACACGAGGTAGGTGCGATAGCTCACTTCAGTAATCATAAAAGCGAACACTTTGTCCAGGCAGGCATTGATTGACACAAGTGTTGATCATAAGGAACAATGGCTCACGAAGTAGCTGTAATAGCCCAGGGTTAGTGCTTTTTATCTTTCCAGCGGCCAAGTATTGTCGTTCTGGAAGGTCATTTCGGTCGTCAGACCGAAAGATGCAGGTTCGATTCCTGGTGCGGTAGACTGAACACAAATTTCGTTTTGCTTTTGATACGTTTTCTCCACTTTAGGTAAATCGTAACTTTAATCGCAATCGTAACATATGTATGTATATCTACAACTAGGTAGATAGCAAGATACGATTTTGTGCATACTGGAGTCGTTGTTGTGATCAATTGTGTGTGTTGTCTGTGATAAGAAGGTGTACGTCCAGCTTTCTCAACCCTCTGTGCCAATTTCGGCTTCGTTATGACTTGTTAGTACAACTTGTTGTTTTTTTACTATAGCGGGCTATTGGTGTGGGCATACCATCCATGTCTGTGATATCGAGTTTTTATTAAGGAAAACTTTAAGCCTGTGTCTGAAAGCTTTAAACGTTCAGGTCACAATTATTTGCCCGATTTTCACACTATATCTAATGAGAACATGAAAGAAAATTCGAATAGGTCCTTGAAAAGGAGTTTCGAGATCGTAAGCGTATGTTAGCATGCAAGTTAGGTTTAGCTTAAGTTTAAACAATGAATAAAGAAAATAAGTAACAGTAGGTAGCACTAAGGTAGGGTTAAGCGGACAATAACAGTTGACGTTATGGGAGCACCTTTATCAGCTAAGATCCGTCAAGATTCGAAAATGTCAATTATGTCGAGAAATCAAAAGCTCACCAGCCGTTTTGACGTTCTATTTTTGCTCTCCTTTTTTCTTGCATACGAGTCCAAGGCATATAGATCGACGTTAAACAACCAGTTTAACCTCCGCGTGAATTACGATTGTTCTTTAACAAATCCTTATACAAAGCCTTATACAACAGAGTCAAAATTTCGCTTATCATACGTTTATTATAAATTATTAACAGATTTACATAATTGCTAATGATGATGGGAAGAATAAACTTTAGTGAGAATCAAAGCTAAAGAAAGTTTGACAACAGGTTGAGTATTACAAGTAACCCGACTATTCGCGCCTGCAAGATATATGACCTTTCAAAGCAACTCTGCACACGTAAACAGCTGATTTTCAACAATTGATCCCTATTGAGAATTTTTTATAGTTTTACGTTCATATTGTTAAAGTTTCTCCAGAATGTTAAATTTTTTGAATAAAACTAAATCTATATTGCCTAAAATACGTCACTTTGCCAGTACGTCCTCGCTTCGAACTACTACTGAAAACTTACCGAAAGAAAATGAAAGTCAGCTTACAAAAGTTACGGAGAAAATTGCGCCGGAGCCGCCGATAATATTGACCCAGAATTTTGATACATATGAACCCGCTCAAGTAACTGACTCTCGTCAAGTTTGGATTGAAAATATCGATGATGTACAGGAACGCAAGTTGGGTATAATTGAATTGCATCCCGACGTGTTTGCTATACAACCACGCGTAGATGTTATACATGAGAACATTGAATGGCAGCGAAAATATCGTTTTGTCAGTTTCGCTCATTCGAAAACAAGAGCTGAAGTCCGTGGTGGCGGTCGTAAACCATGGCCTCAGAAGGGAACGGGTAGAGCACGTCACGGTTCCATTCGATCGCCTCTGTTTAGAGGTGGTGGAAAAGCGCATGGACCACGGTCACCTACAACTCATTTTTACATGCTGCCGTTTTTTAAACGTGTCATGGGTTTGACGGCAACGCTAAGCGTCAAACTGGCCCAGGATGATTTGCGTATTATCAAAGATGTCGAGATTCCAAGTGGAGACCATCAATTCATTAAGGATCTAATTATTGAACGCAATTGGGGTCCTTCAGTGTTAATAGTTGATAAGTGAGTCCTATTCCGTAAGAAAAACTTTTCATAAAACGTTCTCCTTTTTCTTGCAGAGAAGACATTTTTCCTGAAAATATATGCGTTGCTACAGATAAACTGAGTTACGTCAATTTAATGCCTGCGTACAGTCTGAACACATATTCTATGTTAAAGCACGACACTTTGGTCTTGACTATTAACGCAGTGAAACATATTGAAGAACGTTTATTATATCAATTGCATCGTTCCGATTCTTTTGCTAAAAATGCGCCGTTCAAGCTAAGTCAAGTTTAATAAAATGAGAAAAAGGTTTTTCTATAATGAATATCTGGATTTATTTTATATATCATATCACAGCAGTAAAAAAATGGTTTACATGTACACGTATGTTTGCTTTTAATCTTAATACTAAAGATTTCAATTTTTCTTTTTTTTCTTTTCGGGAAGTAAACCCATAGATTCCTGATACTGACGCACAAGTTGTTCTTGTATATCGGGTAGGCAAGGTGAATATCGAGAATATTCCATGGTGAATTCTCCCTTACCTTGAGTACTTGACCGTAATTCCCCGGCATAACCAAACATATCATTTAAGGGTACTTCGGCGTACACGGTAAACCAACCCTCAGAACCGTCTGTACCGGTCACAAGACCATGACGTTTGCTTAACTGTCCCATGACCGCGCCTTGAAATTCTTCGGGAGCTGTTACTTCAACCAACATAATTGGTTCCAGAAGTTGCCAAGAACCATTTTGAAAGACTTCTTTAATGGCACCATAAGCTGCCATCATAAAAGATAATTCATTCGAGTCTACTGCATGGTGGGCGCCATCTAACAAACGGAAACGTACACCTGATAATTTATGACCTGAGAGCATACCTTTTTGGGCCATCTCGCGGAATCCTTTCTCCACGCCGGGAATAAATTGTTTGGGTACGTTAGTTCCCACTGTTTCATCGCTAAACTCTACGAGGGTGTTTTTATGAGGAGGCAAGGGTTCCATAATACCAATAACACGGGCAAATTGACCCGAACCGCCAGATTGCTTTTTGTGCAAGTAATCAAATTCGCATGGTGCAACTAATGTTTCTCTGAAAGCCACTTTAGGTTTCCCCAGCACCACAGGACAATTGTATTCTCTTTCCATGCGCTGAGCATAAATTTCTAAATGTAATTCTCCCATTCCAGACACTAAAGTCTCTTTAACGTCATTGTCATAACAGAAATGGAAAGTTGGATCTTCTTTCGTAAACCTGCCAACGGCTTTTGCGAAATTGTCTCGATCTTTGGGATCACTGGGCTTAATAGACATTGAAACAACGGGATCTGGCACGTAAATAGATTCCATAGACAATCCATCACGTGGGTTAGTGGTGAATGTGTCGCCCGAAGCACAATCAACGCCGAAAAGTGCAAAAATATCGCCAGCATAAACTTCATTCACATCTTCCATATTATTCGAATGCAAGCGCACTAGACGAGCGATGCGAACTTTTTTATCGGTTCGGGCATTAAAAATGCTATCGCCTTTGCGCAAAACTCCCTGATAGCATCTCAAGTAGGTGAGTTGGCCAAACCGGCCGGCTTCTAGTTTAAAGGCTAGCCCTACAAATGGCTCTTTACCATCGCGTGCAGGATTGAGCACAATTTTTTGGGGATCTTTGCTTGACTGCTCAATCAGAGCTATATTCTCAACTTCTCCAGGATTGGGTAAATAGTCGACCACTGCATCCAATAAGGGTTGAACACCTTTATTTTTTAAGGCAGTGCCAACAAGAACCGGAGTAAATGTTCTCTTAATGCAAGAACGTCTTAAAGCAGCTTTGAGGTCATCTTCGTTAGGCGTTTTTTCTTCTAGGAACATTTCCCCTAATTTCTCATCTACATTGGATAAGTGCTCAATCAACTCTTGCCGCCTCTCTTTAACTTCCGTGCGCATATTTTGAGGAATTTCATCATAACGCAATTGAGCACCAAAATCACCATCAAAATATATTGCTTTGTCACCAACTATATCCACGATACCTTTGCAATCGCTTTCCAAGCCAATTGGTAACTGAATAAAAGCAGCATTATGATTCATTTTCGAACGCATTTGCGATAGCACCCGATATGGATTCGAGCCCATACGATCGAGTTTGTTAATAAATGCAAGGCATGGAACATTGTAACGTTTCATTTGACGATTAACAGTTAAAGTTTGGCTTTGAACACCACCCACGGCGCATAAAACCAAAATTGCTCCATCTAAAACACGCAAAGCACGCTCTACTTCCACTGTGAAATCTACATGGCCTGGGGTGTCAATTATGTTAATATTGATATCTTTCCACAGGGTATATGTAGCGGCAGACTGTATGGTTATACCACGCTGTCGTTCCAGTTCCATAGAATCCATAGTTGCACCCACATTATCCTTGCCTTTCACTTCATGCATACGCGCAATGCGTCCCGTATAAAATAAAATACGTTCCGTTAAAGTCGTTTTTCCGCTATCAATATGAGCGGATATACCAATATTTCGAATTTTTTCGATAGGTTTGTGCTCCGCAAATTTCAAGTGAGTGCAATAGCAATTCTTATTGTAAATTAAAGAAATTTCATTACATAATTCCTATAAAGGATTTTTTTTATCTTACCTGACTTAGCAATTTTAAAGCTTTTAAATTATTAATTTGTGTTAACAAATTGCTCTTGATTAAACAATTTAATAAAGCCATTGTTAATATTTTCTCACTCTAGAAAAACACTAATCGATAGGATAAAAAAGATTGTATTCCCACTCAACAAACACGCTGAAGCACCTAAACCAGCGGTGGAATACTCCTTTTTCAGTACAACGGTGTATTTTATCACTACCAAATACAATGTAGGGTTACCATTCTCTTATACAAACCTGTAGTCGATATTTATTGTTAAAGAAACAATTCACACGCACAAGTTTATTAATTTTCGAAATGATCTGGACACACAATATCATCTTAATGACAGTTAATAGAATAGAATAGAATAGAATAGAATAGACTAGAATAGATTTCTTCGTTTTTAAGGAAATAATGCATAAATTTCACGCTGCCCAAGTTGTTAGTATGGAAGGATGCACAGTTTTGACATGAAAACAGATGGGGAAATAGATTTTATTTTCGAATTAAAGCATCGATTCAAACGGATGTCTCTGTTGGAGTGATATCATAGTGTCGATGATTTGTAAATCCGCGCCATAATTGCTTCGACGTATCAAATGTTTTGTGCTGAAAATTAAATTGAAGGCTTATTATCATCATCGAACCAAATATTCATAATATCGAAGAGCCAATGAAATGATCAAATACGCACTTACACATAAACACTCTTTACTTATACTTGATGTCTGATGTATGATGATGATGCTTATATCATGCACTAATTAGGGACTCTAAGGATTTCAAAGATTAACATCACTTACAGTGCTGTGAAAAATACAAACTTGGGTGCTTGTGAGTTCATTAAGAATTAAAAAAAAAAAAAAAGACGATAATAACATTAACGATATAATCTTCTCTAGTAGCAAAGTGAAGGTAACTGAGAATAGCAAAGTAAAGTGGAACGACGTTTATTTTTACGAGAAAAAAGAAATTATACAACATTTTATTTTTAATTAAATTAATTGATTTTTATAATTGTTTATTTTTTAAACATCGTTATGAAAAAATATTTGAATTATTATTAATGGTTAAGAGTGCTTGCTAAAATAAATTTTTGATAACTTAATACAAAAAACAAAAAAAAGAAAATAGTTCTTAAAAATAAAACATAATACACCATCACAAGTCATTGCTTAACACAGCCTAGAACATAGACAAACTATCACAACAATAATTTAAGCATATATACATTTAATTTTATACCATGTAATGAGAACATACTATATAACAAGCTGTTTCCATTTTCTATTTTAGGAATTTAATTTTTTTTCTTTATATTAAAGATATTTTAAGTTAAGCAATTTCTCTTTCTGTTCCGCTTATCATATAATCTACATAGCTGTTGATAGAGCATTGTCGATTACTACAACTAGACATGCAAAAAACATTGAGGCTCTATCTCCTTAAGAGATTTTGGTTCCATTTTGTTTATGTATTATTGGTAATTTTGGTATTTATTCGAGTCAGATTCTATATATATATATATATATAGATTAGTACTATTGACAACACAACATTTCGTTTTTGGGATAGAAAAATGTTATATTCATTTTTAAATTTAATACTGTTAATACCGCTACATTCTATTGAAAGGATATATTTGGAGAAAAGAGTTAATGGTATGTAAAAATATTATTGAAAAATAAAATTACCAATAAAATTATTATCTATATTTGATATGTGGCCGGTGCATGCAAACGTGGAATTGAGAAAAATCCCTTAAAGTCCCTTAAAGACGAAGAGTCACTTTTTAATATAGATTCTATACGTTTGACTGCTTGTCGCCTCTACCGTCCTAAGCCTGTGGGCTAAATCCTAAGTCTTCAGCTGATTGCGATCGCTATAAGCTTATTGCACAAGTTTGTCCAATTCGATTCAATTAATTTTTATATTTTATTTAAGATGAAAGATTTTCAAAACTAAAACTAATTCATTCTTTTTTTTATATTCAGTGATTATCTTTCTACTAAGAAGTAGATTTACAAAATTCTCATCTAATCTGACCTTTGTCTGAACCAATTGTTTTGATGATTCAATCGAATTCCCGTTTACTTCGACAAATTCCTTAATCGCTTCCAACTTGATTAATTCTAACATATCGACCGAACTCATTTGCACTGGTTTTCTTATTGCTGTAAGTGTGTCTCCAGGATTTCCTTAATTGACTCTTACATTACGAATAATTCTTTACAATTTTTATGCGTTTAGTTTCCTTGAATTTTTCTAACAATTGTTGGAACGGAGCTTATGTGTTAACTTCGATCAACCTCTACTGTTTCGACTGATTCATGCAACGCCAGTTATGTACCGACTATTTTCCACTTAGATTTAAATTAATTTCTTGATTGGCATCGATTCACTCCTTCCTGCCTAGTTTTCTACTCATTTCCTAAGCAATCTCTTGAATAATTTGTCAACTAATCAAATCTAGAGTTATGAACAATTCCTTAGACCCCTCTTATAAATGTACTACGATTGCGGATGTGCTTATGGTTTCGAAATAAGTTCTTACGCTTGCTTTTTAATTTGAACATTTGCTGTCTGCTCCTCTTCTCTTTAAAATAATTATTTTATTTCATTTACGATGATGAGTTCATTTTATTCCCTTCAATCTTGCGACCAAATATTATTCTAATCGGAATAACGTAAATTTGAGGCTACATTAATGATTACTGCGTGCATTTAAAATACTATGGCAATATTGTAACATAGTTTCAATACTATCGATAGATAATCTTTTTATTTAGATAGATCGCAGCTGATAGTTTTTAACGGAAAACAGAAGGACGCAGTTGCTTCTAAAAATTGTGTCGATTAATTTAAAACAAAACAGGCCAGAATTAATTAGTAATAGTTTAATTGAATCAATGTTGAATTAAAAAGATAACTCATCAGTTCCGAAAGAGGGAGTCGGCACTTTTGAATTTTCCTTGTAATTCTATTAAACTGTTACTAAATAAATGTTTCTTTCTTTGTTTTTTTTTGCTTATTACTCCAATTGTCTAAATACTATTCTTAATAAGCCAAAGCCTCTAGACAAACTTTGGGAATTAACTCTACAAAGCACATAAGCACATAACTGACTATCATTGGCCATCATTTATAAAGTGCAAATAATAAAAACTTCTGGTCTTATCGTCAACGGACCTAACTCACTTTCCTGAACAAACAAAAAAAAAAAAAAAGAAAAAAGAAAACTAAAGTATTTACACAGAATTCACATTTGTAAAAGTAAGAAATTTGTCTATCTTCTTATTATTATTATTATTTCTAAAATTTTTTTAAATTGTAGCTAAGTTCTTTGCATTGAATGTTTTTCAAAATGTGACTATTTTGTTAACAAAACTATGGTCGTTTTTAAAAAATATAACATTAGACTGTCCTAGTGGCGTTGCCGTACTATATTATTTGGATAATTTTTTCTTGCGTAATCGAAATTTCAACTTCAAGAACACATTTTA
>NW_023998416.1:24611528-24753159 GCF_014805625.2 Glossina fuscipes
CTAACTTATCCAAGCAGTAATACTTTTCTTAGATTTGAGAAGCAGATATTCAGAAGAATTCCAAATAGTTTCTGTAGTTACATGTAAGCCTTGTTTGTAGTTTGCAAATCTTTGCTACCGGGTATGAAGGGATATCCTCACGTTAAAGTTCATCTATTAACGATAAAGCGATCAACCTTTTATCCAATTACTATTAAATGCGACGCGCCTTTACTGAGCAAACTTGCTAACATTTTGAATACTATAACTAATTCTACCTAAATTTTTATTTAATTATTTTTCTTGTTGTTGAATATTCAAAACACTACAAAAGTAAAAAAGTTATCGTGTTTTCGAGGATATAAAGAGATAAAAACTTCTTATATGAATAGTTTCAGATTTAAAATTTTTCTGTATTCACCACCAAAGTATAGAAATTTGTTAATTGTCTTATTTCATTTAAGTTAAAAAAAAAAGTTCAGTGAAAGTTTTGTCTTCTTGGTAAGGATTTGTTTGAATCAATGTTGTCGGACGTCTGCTCGCTTTTTTTTTTGTTAAAATATAGGCATAAATTATTAAAGAAAAGAGTTATTTTGGCACAATGTAGATGGGGTAAGGTTTCAACAAGAAAAAGTCAGCCCATAATAGTTGTTACCGCTTCTGTCGACTTTTTATTTAATATTAATTTTGCATGTGTCCTGTGACTATTATCAGTATTATATGGAAGTTAATTATGCTGTTGATTTACTGACTCGCGGAAGCACAAGAAAATGGCAGTTAATGTCGGACGATAGAGGTACGGAAAAATTGATTGAAAATTGAAAAGTATTTATTTTTACCAAATTTTAAATCTGTTGCAATAATTTCATACATCCGAAATCGGGTACAGCAATTATTTAAAAGCATCCGCGTCAACAGTACGACTACCGTCATAGTTGAGACTACCTTCAAATAGCGCAAAAGATTTCAACATCGGTTGGCATTAACATGGCCCATGGAATCGGCCCATTTACGCGGTTATTCATTTCTTCATGCATGTACCTTAGGTGATGAATGTACAAGATTCACTTCTAGGTGAATATAACTTTCTTACCTATGTTTTTGTTTTTGTTTTAATAACACTGAACACTTAAAGTAATTAACTTCGTTTTTTTAAGCCTAAGAATATTTGACATCAGTTTTCTTATAATTCGACATGAGATTGACATTCGACTTTAGACATGAGTTACATCATCTGGCGTGGTATCCAACTTATTGTCCGTTTTAGCCGTTTCATTGGGGACGTCCATTTTCACATAGCTATCTTCATTATTGCTGTGCGATGTTGTGGTTAATTGATCCTGATTGACTGCTGATAAAAGATTACTTTGACTGCATTTGGCATAGGGGTTTATTAGCAATTGATTTGCAAGCATAGTTTCAATATTGTTTAGGATGAGAGCGTGTTATATTCCGACAAAAGCAATGAAAGTATATTTTTTTCGTTATTTTTATTATTTTTTTTTTTTTTTGTAATTTCAAAAATGTCTCAACAACTTGAACTAATAAAGGAGGAAATGCTAAGAAGAAAGTGGTACAAACTTACTTATTACCGCCATTAATTTGACGAACTTTAGCGTTAACTGGTATAATAAGTTGTTCGGCAGTTAGGCCATCGTTATGGATTTGTTGCCATATGGTGGTACGTTGAACTTCTTGGGTTATATTAATTGGCACATTTGATGGTGCATTCATCGCGGTGGCTCCATTGGCCAACGGTATATGTATAGTGGTCGGGCCCGTTTCATTGATGGAATTATACTTTTTATCATTATCCATATGCGAATCCTTAAAATTAAACATTTTAGTTTTTCGGCAAAACAAATGCATTTGAGATGAAATTTGGTTTGGTTTTTGTGTGCTTTATCATTAGCTTACGTGTGTATACGGGTATAAAATTGTTGTTGTTGCTCTTGTGGTGGTGTATAAAAAAGGTGCTAATTAATTATAGGTAAAGAGGGAAAAAAAGCCTGAATAACTCAAAACCCATACTAAATTTTAATAAAAAAAAAAAAAAAAAAAGAAAACAAAAAAAACTTGGACGGGAAAACAAAATTAATAAAAACTCCTAATATTAGATGGTCTAAAAAGTTTTGAGCTTTTAAAAGTATCTTTTCCATTATTTTTTTATTTCATAGCTGCGTATTATGTTATTAAGCTCAATATTTTTTAGACAATCTATTATTTAGAATTATAAATTAACAAACGTTAGTACAATGTATGTGTGTAGATAATGTTTATTAATTATTTTTTAAATTTATTCGTTAACAATTTATTAAATTAGGTTATAAAGCGATAAATACTTTTAGATCCAATGTACAATTTGAAAAAAAAAAAGTTACGTTATTTTTATAAAATTAGAAAATAAATGTTTTGCTCCTCATGTCTTTCAGGTGTACATTTTTCTACTTTAAAACGTTAATAATTCATATAAGTATTAAAATTTTTCTAAATGTTTATGTTTTTATGTGTTTTTTAGCTTCAGCGTAATAAGTTTTTTTTTTTTTTTTGCTAATATATCATTAAAGATATTAAATAATACGTATTTGTTTTAGGTACATTATTATATTGACTTTTGTCATTCGATTGATTAGTTGCTGGTCTTTATAACAATACCACACTTGAAAATTTTATTATAATCTGAAATTTCTATGTCAAAGGAAGCAAACAAAAAGACAATAACCAAATGTTGGATAACTATCATTAGGACAAAACTTGCATTAGTTTTGCATTGTAACCGTTTCGTACTTTAGCTGATCAAATTTGTGCTCGATACCTTCTGTGCCTCGTGAGTTATTTATTAATGAAAGCATAAGAAAATTTCCGTTGTTCTTCCAGTTTTTCTTTTTTTCTCGCCTAAGGTGAACTAGAGGCATTATCATGTAAAGGGCGAGGCTAGTTTCACATTTTGCAGAGTAAAAAAACGGTTGAAGAGCGAGAGAGAGAGAGAGAGAGAGAGAGAGAGAGAGAGAGAGAGAGAGGGAGAGAAAGAAGTTTCTCCTAGATATTTCTTAAGTCTTACCCTTTCCTCACATGCTGCGGCTGCCGGTTTTTTCAGTATCCTTACCATTTAAAAATCTTATGAAAAGATCCCCGTCGTCCCCGAGTGCCCGAGGTGATTACCTAATTTTCAATAACGTGCCGCTTCTAGTTATTATCTATGCTATCCGTATCGTCAGTCGTGGTTTCGGAGCAAATTGCATGAGTTGCGTAACATGCAGTTTTAAGGAGATAGCATCGTATGGTTTACACTAAGCGGAAAAACTATTGAGAAAGAAGTTTGTAGATGGGCTTAGTAAGAAGTCTTTCTGAGCTTAATTTTAGCTCTCGGGGTTGTTAAATAATGCCTTGCGCTAATCAAGAATTTTTACACTTTGTGGGATCTCTGCTAAGCATTTCTAGGTGTTGTAGATCGTATGCAGAAATTGTTGTACGTTTGTCTTTGGGGGTAGAGACAAAAAAATTTAGGTTTCACATGGGGCAGAAGCGGGCAGAACAATAGGTGCGAGGTATATTTTTCAGTTCAATGCGGTCAAGCATATCAGCCAAGACGTTAGACGAAAAGCGTAGAAATTTATCACATCACTAGATCGGTCATAAAACTTCGTCACGAATGCTTTAAAAATCGAAGAATAATAGCTAACAGGTGCTACGGGAGGAGCGATTTGAATGGAAAGTACAACAATTTCATATTCCGAACTTACTCGTAAAACTATATGCGAGGCACCTTGAGAGCCATTGTTGAATTGTGAAAAACAACAGACAATTGCTGATGAAGTTATGGTAGTATTCAAGGCCACTAAATCAATTATAAGCCGTTATATGACAAAAATGTCCAATCTTCGATATTTTCTGTTGACAATTGGTTGGTATTGTATTTGAATCAGGTGGGTCTCCCTGTTTTTTCGACTTTATCGCATACAAGAAATATCATGAAATGGTGATCTCTTCTAAGTCCACATATTTCATCAAACAATGTGGACAAAAATTAACCTTAAGAAGTTTCGATCGCAAAGATCTTTCTTTTAGACCTAACTTTATGTAGGGGAGCAAATGGAATATATGGAATTTGAATCACGTTACTTGCCATTTTATGTATCCTCCAATACATGGACCTTCATAAAAACGATATAAATTTTTTGATATTTTATCAGGAAGCAAAAAAAGGTATGACCTTGTGCGGTTATAGTGTTCTTACTTGCTTGGAAAACAAAACAATTGTGCTTTTACGACGCATAAGTTAATATTACCTTTAATAGAAGCACAGATGTTCCGTTGGATAATTTAGCAGATAAAAACTTTTCATGAAAATTCTTTTATAAATATTTTAAGTTAAAAAAAAAAAATGTTTTTTTCTTTTTAAAAAAAAAAAAGTTTTTACAATTTAAAACAAAAAAAAGAAAAAACAATTATAGCTTTTAGTATTTACATAGGGTGAGTAAAGGGCGGGCGTGTTCGATTATATTACAAAGTGCATGCTTTACAGTGGTGCAGAGAATTAAAACTAGTATCAGAAATTAATAAAATAAAATTAATTACAAAGAAAAAAAAAAAAAAAGTAAAGGAAATACTGTTTACCTTTTGAATAAGTTTTTAAAAAGGATGCATTTCGCTAAAGTGAAATAATAACAAGTGTTTACTATAGTGCTTAACACTAATAAGATAAAAGGGATAATTAATTAAAAATGTAAAACGAGTTAATTAAAAATATTAAGATTAGATATCCGTTAAGTGCAAGTGCAAGTAATTTGACGTATACTTGAGGGGGCGAGGGAGAGGTGCAGTGGGCATGCAAAAAACGAAAGTCTTCTCATATCTTAATTTTGATTATTTAGTTATTTTGCTCATCGCATTTTATCTATTTACGCAATAGACTACTCTGAGCTTCCAACTCTTTCTCATTGGCCTGTTTAAAGTTACAACTCATATTCATATGTAGTTTACTATTATTTTTAGAGGGTTTCTCGTTTTTGGTGTGGATGTTGTTGCTAGCAAATCTACCACCATCACCACTACCATTATTAAAATAAGCCAAAAATTTGCCAAATAATCCCACCTCAGCATCCAATTGATGCAAGTCATCGGCTGCAGCTCGTTTCGTTATTTCAGGCATAATATCATCTAAGATTTTCAATTCGCGTCGCGTGAAGACTAAATCTAAAGCTTTACGTATACCAATCATTACAACCAACATCAAAGGGAATAGAATGGAAGTCGACGAAAACGATTTAATTAACCATAACACGGCCAAACATGCCAACTGTATAAGGGTAAAGAGATGTACTCGTTTAATGGGTACCTGAAAATCGTAAGTTTTTATTACTACTATCCGGCAAAATATATGTAACTTGTACTTACTTGACGAAGGAACATGTAATCTGGTTGATATTTAGCCGGCATAAACATAATCAATATGCGATCGAAGAATTGAAGACCTTTAAGAGACGCTACGCCCATGTATAAGAAGACACCGAACAATACCGGCATCGGGATATGAGATAAAACCGGTGTCAGAAATACCGATATGCCGATCGTTAGGAAAATCAGTACATGAGTAACACGTTGCTCACGTACACCTAAAAATCGTGGCTTCTCGCCAGGTGCCGAACATTCGGATTCCAATTTCAAAGAATTGACATGGTTAATACTTAGAACGGTGGCCGCAACAAACCTTAAATGGAAAAAAAATGTATTAATCCATTTTGATGCTTGAACGCTCGATGACGGTATAGTTTTTCTTACCACGGCAATCCTAAGATGCTACAAATCTGTATTAAGGCCGACAAGATAAATAAATCTAAATGATAGCCACAACCCTTCTTCAATTTATTCTCTTTTCGATTCACAATTACTGCCGTAATCTGCTGATCCATGAATATTAGAATCGTGCCAAGCATGGCCGGTACTACGGCTGCTATACAGCTCCAGAAAGGATTGTTTTCAGTAAAAGGCGGTATAAACCAATTCCGCTCTGGCGAAGTTGGCTTTATATCATGAGGTACTTCTAATTTAGGCGTATCCACTTGCATCATATAATCAAGCATTGACATGCTAACTATGGCTATAATAACTGAAAAATCACTTATGTATTGCCGTACAACGGTGGGAAAGAATAAGGCATTTTTGAAATCTTTCAATATTGTAGAAATGATAAAAGTGCCCAGGAATAGTAGGACAGACATTAGGAAAACATTTGACGTGTCCGGCTTATCACAATCCAAGCCAATTAATGTGCCATTATTAGTCTTGGGGAAATTCAAATAATTAGTGAAAAAGTCACTTCGGTAAATGCGATTAACTTACCAAGCAATCTCCTTTTTCGTATCTAACGTAATCCAAAATGGTGGCATTATTGCCTGAGGGTGGTGTGCAAACGCAATCATACACCGGATGATTCACTGGATATTTGTGACCAATTTTTAAAACGTTTTCAATAGCCTGTAAAGTTCATGAAAAATGATAATGGGTCTGACGATAAATGGGTCTGATGTCTTAGGGAAGATCAGCAACAAGTAAATAATTTATTTAACATAAGCATTGTCTTCTGAAAGCTGATCCGATAAAGTTATTTTTTTCTTTTTATAACTCACATTACTTGATGCACAAAGGTGTATTATGTTTGTGCGTTTGTATACGTACAATATCCACAAGGACTTGAGATAGATTCCGAGAGATTGTACCGATCAATTCGGAATCACTTTCTGAATCGATTTAACCTCGTCCATCCGTCTGTCCGTCTTGTTTTTTATGTTGTTTTTTTTTTAATTTTTGTAATGTTTTGAGGAATGTGTTTTGTCCCACCCTGACGAATCCCGTTCGGATCGGATTCACTTTTTCAGCCGCTTCCCATGTAGCGGCTTATTTCGAAAAGTCTTCATATGAATAAATGTAGCGTATAGGGTATTTAATGGTCAGTCTTGGCCTTCTATAATGTTCCTGTTGACATATATTTTCAGTATAGGCATCGTGTTCACTAATCACATTGTCAGCAAATTTTTCCTGCTAAAAGCACTTGAAACTCTGGCAGAATATCAAAGCCGCTAATCGCTGCTGTCAGAATCGATAGTTTTCGTTGCACATTAATACAATTATATCACTTTCTTCGTCACAATGTTCATCGTCAATCCCTCCACTAATTTCTTTAGAATATTGTTAGGAAATTCTACGCCTCTAATCATTCTGGAAGAATGTTTAAATTGGACATGGAAAAGTCATAAGTTGCCATGTTATATAAAAAGTATGAACTGAGGGTTCATTGAGTGTCGAGTTGAACTACATCAATGCAATGAAGCGCATCTCGAGTTACTGACTGCAGTATGTTAAGTGGTGAGTTGAGTTCGAACGGCATAATTTGAAGTTGTTCGAGTTGTATTAGTGCCTTGAGCGGCGACTCGTGCTGCATATACACAATGATTGGCTCCTGGCGCAAATTAACGGACAGGTAAATTTGGTTCAGAAAATTGACCGCCAGTTGAGTTACCTCAGTATATCGATTTGCAACTCGAGATGCATCAGTGGTATGAGTGGTGCCTAAAGTTTTACAATTGGGTTGACTGAATGACGTACATTGATTCACAATTTCTGGGAAAGCAAACTCAAATGTTTATTTTAAAAGTTTCTTTTCTTTCGGGGAGAGTAATAACAAAATTTTCGGTTATGGAGTAAAAGCTCCCTACGCAATGTGTGCATCTTCCGTCTTATGAAGTTCAAGTGACTTTAGAATGGAAGCGTACTAATCGCGTACGGTGATTAGAGTCCGTTGATATTTCGAACAAAATCGGAGTATGTGTATATATCAGCTAACTCTTGAAAGCAGTTTGCTTGTTATACTATTTCTTGTACAGTATCTTACAGTATACTTGCTGAATCAACAAAAGCTTACAATTTTCGATTATAAACCTTTGCTTTTTATGAAGATTACTTTTTGGCTGATATTTGGTACCCTTTTTTATATCTTGGCCTTTACTATAAATTTATGTAGATTGGACTAAGAGATGTCTGCATGTCAATGCACTTTTTTGTTGAATGGGTTAATTCAACAACAACATCAATAGGGGACTTAGCGAAATTGAAAGCCCCGTGAAAGCATTTCCCGATTTTGTATTCAAAGTTGATTTTTATGCAAGTATATAACGAACGTGAAGGATCACCTTACCGTTATTAGCAGAAAAACTATTGAAAGGATGAAATTCTTACCTTATAAATGAAAATGAATGCGATTAATGTGGCGAAGTTCTCTTCAGTGAAACGTGTTATGTAGCAGACCAGAGCACTAGCATCTACGGCGCATAAGATCAGTAATATCACAGCTATCCAAGTGCCAATCCAGAAGCGGAATGTCATATAATCCCAGCCTTGTTTCTGACAGAAATCGTATACAATCGTTTCAAATACCAATACCGGTCCGGTTGAACCTAAGATGGTTAAAGGTTGACCCGAAAATAACCCATAAACTAGGCCGCAAACGAAGCCGGAAACTAATGACTCCATAGCAGCCATATTACGACCGGTAGCTTGCGATAAAAGTCCACCGAAAGTGATAATGGGAGATAGGCAAGCAAAATACAGAAAAATCCAAGAGGCCACACATTGCATGGAGAGAGCATCACGGAAGTCGGACCAGTACCACGGTATTTTACGCTTAAAATCATTATAAAGGCCGCCGAAAGGCCGACCTGATCTAGACAAACCAGCTTCTTCACGTAAACGTTGCTCTTCCTCTTCTTCATCAATTTCTTCTTTATGTGCTTCTGGCGGACGTTTTCGTATTTCTTGTGAGGGTACGGCAGCCGGTGGTTCAATACGTATGGTGGGATCCCATTCGCCAGGAGGTAATACTGTAACGGCATCCAAAAATTCATCAATGCCGGCTAACAGATGACCCCGTTTACGGGCACGATAGGCTACTTCATGGAAGATTTCATCGGACATTAGTGTCGCCATGGCGCGACCAATTTCATGGAAATTACTTTGACTACCGGGTGGACCCAATAAAATAAAAATAAATCTATTCGCAAAGGGAGAGAAGAAATAGTAAAAAAAAAAAATAGCAAAAGTAAAAAAAAAAGTTAAAACAATTCTCTGCTCATTTACCTGGTAGGTACTGGCACCTCTGTAAGGTCACCCATTAGGGATGCCTCTTTTAGGCGTATAAAAGCGGCTAATGGTTTCTCCAAAAAATCCACTTCACCTACTAATATGTTACTGGCTTCGGCACCGGGTGGTATTTTGCGCATGAAATGCATATTTCCGCGATGATCGCTGATGTCGTTACCGCTACTGTTGCCGCCATGCATTGATAGATTGCTGGGGCTTTTAGTCAAATCCTCTGTTAGGACAGGTAAATTATTGTTTTTATTTCTTTTCTTTAATTTCTCTTCTCCAACAACAATTAGCAAACAAAGAGAAGTAGCAGTACAAAGTCATTATGAAGCCACAAGCGTTAAACGAATAAAAATTTTTTAAAGCAAAATAATAGCAGGGGATGAGGCAGAACCACATGAGATATACACGTAAGTAAACATAAAAAGAAAAAAAAAACAATCAATAAAATAAATTTTGTGTAGCAATACATAAACGCATAAGAAGGTCAATCTGTCATTTTCTCTTTACGGCGAATCACGGAGAATCAGAAACCGGAAATCTGCCAACTATTTGTCGTAAGCCTGCAAGTCGACAATGAAGACCATCTTGATTTGATGACTATACAGATTTTTTGCGTTGCTTTTGGCGTGTTCCTAGGCGGATCCCGGACACTAGCTATAAATTAATCAAAATTTTGCCTTTTCATACCCTACACCACTTGTGGTTCAAGGATGTTTAAAGTTTGTGTGAGAGGGCTTGAGATAGAGCCACATCTTACGATACCGATCGATCCAGCAAATCATTCTGAAGCTTGTCTGTCCATTTGTTCACCTTTCTTTCTCGTTTTGGCGCTTTCAACGCCATTTTTTTGGTTCACAGACGAGCACTATTGCAGATGGTTCGGACACTTCCCATATAACATCTTATTTTGAACGCTCTTTATAGGAATAACTATAAGTGTAGTACTAGTGTAGGATATTTGATGATAGGCAGTAGCCCACTGTATCGTTTTCATTTGGTTTTTTTTTTTTTTTTTTTGTCAAGATTTGCGTTTTTGTCAACTGAACAAATATGTTAGATGGGAAGGCTGTTGCACAGGTTAAATCAACCTCAGTTTACTGCGCACTGTAGCATACTTTTGAATGCTAGATTCAAAATGACAAACTTAGCATAGTTTCAGTGATGAGTTTTAAAGTTTACTAAAAAGTACCATGAAGAGAAAAAGAGGTGACAAGAAGATGAAAGGGAAAGAGATGTATGTATTGTATGAAAGGCTTTTATGAAAGTATTGAAGCATAATGCCAAAGAAAGAAATTTTAGAATACCGTACCATTACCGATTAGTTATATAATTTGTAGGATATTATATCACCTTTTTGTATCATATTGTTCTTCGAATTTTCTTATTAGTTCACGTAAAGGCACACATGCATTTATGAATAATGGAATTGAAAAGTATTTCAACAACAATTGTCTCCACTAACAAATTGCAAAATGTTTTGCAAATATGAACAAACAAGAAAAAAAAAAAAAAAAAAAAAAAAAAAAAAAGAAAATCTTCTGCCACATTCTCTATACAAATTAAAACAATCTGTGAATTCTTTTTGTTTACCATCTGGTACAGCAATTGTTTTGGTAATTTTGGTGCCTGGCACAGTTAAAAAGCGTCCATCATGGCTGCCATCGGCATCAGATTTATTTCCATTGGTGTTGGCAGTCAAGGATAACGGTGAGTTTGTTGTCGTTAAGCCCGGTGATGTTGCATTACTTTGTTCATCCACTGGAATAGTTAGGCTTTGGTTTTTATTCTATGCATTGTTGTTTAGTTGCTTTGCACGCGCATTTGTATATATATATATATATTTAATAAGTTTGTTTTGAAAACTTGAAATTTTTGGCTTTTTGAGTAATTGGATTTATTTGAAAGTTTTCTAACCGTTCTTTTTCTCTATTTTTTTTTTTTTTTCTGTTACAGTTATAATTTTAATAGCCACCACATGCATTGTTAAAATTCATTCCAATTTGTTGTGCAAAAGTTATAAGAAGAAATCGCTTAACTGTATGAGTTTTTTCATGACTATTGCGTTCACATTGAAACTTGTTCAATACTAACAGAGTTCTCTCTACGTTTGCCTAATTTGCTCTAAAGCAGTGAATGCCTTAATTAAGAAATGAAATTATTTGCATAACATTTTATCGATGAATCGCTTTGATTATCTCTATAAGGGGTAAGAAATGTTTAGCTTTTTATTCAAAATGGAAAAGGTTTGTACAATCGGAAGACTATCTATGAACTAAAAGTAAAAGCGGGTCAAATTTCAAATATAGTCAAGTTAACGTTTGACATTGCGGATTTTTCTAACTGGTAGTATGCCAAATATATTATAGGTCTACCTAGAATACATAAATAATATCCTGGTTTCCAAATATGGTCTGGAATGAATTGTTGACTTGAATCAAACCTTTCCGCATGCATCCGATGTTGTCAAAAAATCATTTTACTCTACTCGAACTCACAGACGCAACCCCGTCTGGCTGTCCACTTCAGTTCGATGAAGAGTGATTAAAACAACTTTTGCACAAAAGTTCTCGTCTGGCAAAGAAAATACAATGCTCTCGCATTGCTATAGACAATCAAGTGCAACGATTCGATATGATTACTCAGAAGAAAGGCTAATCAGCAGTCTAGAGCTTTTTTGTAGCACGTTCTCCCTCATATCGCCAATATGACCAGGCAAGCTATTCAAATGGCTGCAAAGTGCTGTCGCTCTCGCTCTCGCTCTCGCCTTATCCTCCTGATTTAGTACCAACGTCTTTCCGCTTTTTTAGATCTCTTTCAAATACTGCGCGCGGAGTCTCAATTCTTATGTAGAATTGAGAACTTGTTTGGATGAAAAGACCGGGTTATATCTACTAGCAATGTACTGATGAAAATCTTGTTGAACGTTGAGAAGAAGTTAAAAACAAGAACGAGGGAATATATTATTGATTAATTATTTATTCATTTTGATTGAAAAATACTCGTTTAAAAAATTTAATAAAAGGGCTTCTAACTTATTTGCCAACCTACTATATTTTTGTACTTTTGTGGCTCACTCGGGAAGCGTTATTTTCATTTGCAAAGAAGGGTTTAGAGGATTATATAAACCTTGGAAACGCCTAGATTTGTTCGTATTTATAAAAATATATACGAGATACATATTTAATATCTTAAGATCATAGAATAGAATGGAAGAAATCAGTTATAAAAATGTTGTAAAAAACGAGTGAACTGAAAGGAAGAAACACTTACACAGTGAAGAAGTGAGAAGAAAACATTTAAAAAGGAATTATTTAATGTGTAAAAAAATTAGATTCGCTTTATGCCGAATCTCGCGCACCCACCACAGCAAGCAAGTACCTGAAATGAATGTATCCGTTATTAACTGTAAAAGCGTCTGTTCGCGACTACTTGAGCTCTTTTTTTGCGCTAAACTTTTAGATGTGAAATATCAAAAGATCTGCGCCGTGCCAATACAATGGATCGATAGACAGACGGACTCAGAGTTCTGAGCTTTTTCATACCCTAAATACTTACTGCTGATTGTAACAAAATTACCATATCTCGATACTACGGTGGTGGGTTTAGGAAAAGATTTCAAAATTTTTATATAACATCGAAAAAAAAATCATTCAAAGAAACAAAGTAAATCGATAGAACGAACAAACGTTTAGAAAGCGATTGATTTCCAGTACTTGAGCGTCTCGGAGAAAGATAAGTGGAGCAAAAAAATTCGTTAAAATCTTAGTGAGTAAAGAAGTATTTAAAAAACGAATAACAATTCTTTGGAGAGATTAGAAAAAAATGAAAAAAAAAAAACGATTTTTTTTTTTTTTGGTTTAAATAAGACCTTTAAGTTTTGCTGCTGAAGCGCCGGGAGAACTACAACTAGCATGACTGGTGTGAGAAGTCGGTGAAGCGCCTGCATGAAACCAAGTGGTTACACCAATTGCACCCAGATGAATGGTGGTAGCAATATGACCGAAATCGGCTAAATTGAATATGAATAAATATGTTTATATATATGCATATATTTATAGAGAGAAATATATATATATATATGTATATAAATATATATATAAAAACAATCAGTACAATAACAGCAATAAATAAATTTAATTATTTAAAATTCATTCAAGTGATAACTAACACTAAAATAATGTCAGCAAAGCCTAGGTA
Source organism: Glossina fuscipes (assembly GCF_014805625.2). Taxonomy (NCBI): domain Eukaryota; kingdom Metazoa; phylum Arthropoda; class Insecta; order Diptera; family Glossinidae; genus Glossina; species Glossina fuscipes. The sequence continues at coordinate 24,624,849 of NW_023998416.1, forward strand.
ATGAGTAATGAGAAAAATCATTGAAATTTTGTTGAATCACGAGAGTTTTGGCATTAGTCGAACTGATAAGAGAGCTTAAAATTGTATTGATTTTCAATACAATTTCATATATAATTAATTTGTTTGTTGTAAATTTGCAGAAGATTATCATCTATCTACCTGTAGGCACGCTAAGGTAACAGCGATGTTGATCTCTGTTAGAAGCATAGGATTGTGTTGGTGTCAATGTGTGCAAGTGCGAGTTGCTGCCGCCATCTAATCCTGTTGAGGACACATTGACATGCATTGATTGCGTGGAAGCATATTTGCTTGCATAACCACCATAAAGGTCTGTGTAGTGTAAAAATATATGTGTGTGCAAGTGTTTGTTGGTGTTTAAATGTGAAGAAGATTAATGCTTTTCTTTACTTTTCTATTTTCTCTCGTGCATGCACAAGTAAGTAAATCATGAAATCACTTAATAAGGAAACGAAAAGATTGCATAACATGAGCGAGCTTGCAAATTCCATAGTTCATCGAATTTATGTCGAAAGTAGATTCGGTGATTATATGATGCGTTAGTCCGATTTCATAAATTCGAAGAGCTAAGGAATTTAGTCATCTCCCCGCCCGCTGTTATGTCTATCCTCTAGCTTTCCTGTCATAGTTCCTTTAGCTATCGCTATCTCTGTCTTATCTAAAAATCTCTTCCTATCATGACATGTTAATGATAATGATGTTAAAAGAAACACTTGTTACTAACTGAAAAATATTGAAAATTCATTGAATGATTTTTGTTAAATTATATGAATTTTTTTTTCCAAATTTTACTTTTAATAGATATTATCATCACCTACAACATTCACATAAACGTACCATATATCTATGTAGTATGTTAATCAATAAAAACGTATTAACTCACTTTTCGATGAAGAATGATTTCGTCCTATATCGGTTAGCGAGCGTATTATTGGCAATTTGTGTCGTCTGTTGTATTCGTGCTGATGACGATGACGTCTTAATAGAGCATCCTTGACTTTGTCGCGTGACTGCGATGGCAATACGCCAGCGTTTAACATATTCTCACATACTAAATCAGCTATTAATTCTAAATTGTTAGCCTCCATATCCAATATAACTGTGCCATTTAATAATAAACTGCGCAGCTCGAATAACGAATGCAGTGATAAAGTAGCCACATGTGGTTTAGACCAACGATTACCACCCTCTTCGACGTCCTCTTCAAATTTAATCCATCTGGCGGTTTCTTTCCACTCAATTTCATCGCCTTCTTTAACCAAAGTTAAATATTCAGAAAAGAGAGGATGCGAGGTGGTCCCATCATCGCCTTCTTCACCCAAGATAAATTGTACACGCTGAGCAGGTGGCGTAACTGTGTTAATGAGAAGAGATAAATATATGCATACATGTATGTATATATATATATATGTTTATTTTAAATGTATTTTCAAACGAAATTGTTTTGCAATCGTTTTCAGTGAATAAAAACACTATTTATTATTATTATTATAACAACTTGTCGTGTTAAGTGTAAAAATAATTTCACAATAATAAAGAGTATCGTCTTAGACTCAGTGGTCGTAGGTTCAAATCTCAACTGCGGTAGAGTTTTCAATAAAGCTGACACCGCTAGATGCTAGTGCTTTATGACTTTAGTTTTAGAATTTATTTCTCTGGCTAAAAAATTAATAATAATATCAACAAAAAAACTATTTAAGAGGAGTTTCTTTTTTGACTTCGTGCTACAGGAGTATTAGTACAGGCTTGAAGCATATTTTGGATGCAAGCTAAATGGAAAAAACATATACTCGCAATGCTTTCGCCAGGTGAGTGTATTCTCAGCACTGTAAACTTTTACTTTCTTACAACAATTATCAGATCTGTAGTTCGATGGCTTGTCGCATAAACGCACAAAAAAGACCGCACAAAAACAGGTTTGAGTATGTGAGTATTTTCTAAAGCGAACCAAAATAAAAAAATATTATGATGGTTTACAGTGCACTCGTAAATACTCTGCACTACCTCGCACTACGAAATACGAAATAAGTCATTTTTGAAATAAGTCATTTTAGGAGAAATGCTCGAGAAAGTGGTTTGGATTATGTTCAATAGCGTTTATACTTGGGGCAAAATGCATAGGCGTTACAAATTTTTTTACATTACCTTAAAAAATTGCGACATATAAGTTAGACACAAGAGTATAAGACGCGCAGACGGACAGATAAGCTTAGATCGAGACAGAAAGTGATTCTGGGCCGATGGCTAACATAAAAACCGGATCTACGTCAAGTCCTCCTAGGTATTGTGTGCTTTCGCACAAAGTCATTTTACTCTTGTACCGCAAGTGATATAATGTATGTAACAATATGTGCAGCAAGTTTAAGATTTCCATTTTAATTACTTTAATTACGAACGTTTCAACAAACATAGGGAAACTCAAATTGTCTTAATCGTACATGGGTTTTGGAAATTGCATGCCTAAAGTAGCTACACGTGTGAGGCAGAAATCGAATACAAAAACAAGAGAAATGTAGTCCCGCAAGGCTGATTACCCACACTACTTTGTCTAATATAATATTTCAGTTATTCTCGTGGCAGCATACTAAAAATTGCATCTGTTACAAGCGTACCTTTCATGCGAACTCCTTTAAAGATCGCGGCCTAAAAGGCAAACAGAAGTGGTCAAAATTTAGTAAAATTAATTTTTTTAATGTTAATGTTTAAACTTTATGTTATCCTTCATTCATTTGCGTTATAGAGACCTAAAAATTACATATTAAAACTTGCTTACGCTTATCGGAAATGACTTACAAAAAATAGGCATATGAGGTCCAAATTTCATGCAATTAATTTTTATATCAAATTACTATGAACCAATTTCCACTAAAAAATATTAAATACGAGATCGTTTTGCCATGCAAAGACTTGCTTCTTGATGGAGAGGTTACATGAAAGGCGTTTCAAAACAATGGCCCCTTAGGCTTAGATGCCAAAATAATAGCACGTAGCGATTTTTTTCAGGATGTGTTGAAAATTGCAAAATATGTCATGCAACGATTTTATCCAAATAAGTCGTTGTAGGGTAAGTGATCACAAAAGTTGTCAGATTAAATCTAGCTTTAACAGCGTGCATTCTTGAGTCAGGACGGGTCGGGGGTATATAAAATTTCATCGAGATATCTCAAAAATTTGCGATCTGTAGATTCCATACAAGACTGTCTATATACCACACAGTAATAGATAATCTCGGTTTCAAGTTTTGTACTTTTTATGCCCTAAGCTGTTTGTGATACACTGTATGTATTATCTTTGTGCGAATATATATAAGAGGTAGAAGGACTTAAGATAAAGCAATCAATTGAGAATCATTTCGGAATCGATTAAAGTTTGTGAGTCCCTTTGTCCGTCTCAGGTCGTTCCATCTATTTTCCTGTTTAACCTATAGGTAGCAATATTTCAAATATTCTAACAAAGTATGATATTTTAGCTCGAGTAGGAATGCTGCTGAAGATGGACTAATTCGGATTATTTTTACGACCACTTTACATATAAGATCTCATTTTGAAGAGGTCAGGAAAATTCGCAATTTTTACAATTTCGCGAAAAAATCATTTGAAATTAGCAATATATATATATTGCTATTAAATTGGCAAAAATAAATATATATGTGTATATATACATAAATGTATATATACATGCAAGTTTGAAAGCCTTAAAGGGACTTCTTTAGATGGTAAAAAGGACAAATTTTTCTCAAAATTGCTCCATAAGAGTAATTTGACATGGCATCAAATTTGGATTACATGGATAAATTGTGTGGAACCCACTCACAATAAGGATATTCTCTGCCTTTACTTGGCGGCAAAGCCTACCTTTTAGAATTTCATGACGGAAATAGGGGACATCTTTGAAAGAAACTTACTTTTACTAAAATCGATTCAGATTTTGTGCTTTTCGATGGAAAGTAAGCCGTTACACGAGAAAATAATTCAAGTTTTGGTATCACGTAAATAAATGAGAAATTAATTTACACGAAGAAGCGTAAGGTATTTAATAGTCGGCCTTGCTGAATTATATCTCTTAAGAGCCGTAGAGTTTTCAATAAAGCCGATAGACTAGTGCTTTAAGAGTTTAGTCTTTGAGTTTATTATTGGTCTGGTTAAACTAATTATAATGATAGCAATAATAATGATAATCCTTTTTCTTACGCAAGTTGAATCGTAACAACGAAATTAATTTGATAATTAGCTTATATGGTAGTTGTTTTTTAATGACAAAATACATTGTATGCTAGAAATGTTTAAATTTAAGAAATTTGTTTTTACCGTAAAAAAATGTAAATTATCATGAATTCGTGGAAATAAATAAACGTAAACGTAAATTGTAGGCGTCTCAGTTGGATAAACACGATTAGTTTTACAGCAATTTTAGCATTGACTTTGAAATATACCTATGAGGGTATTTTCAATGAATGCTTGCAGTAAGTTGAAGCTATTGCTGATGCATAATATATTAGGTTGCCTGAAGTGTTTCAAGCGTTTTCTTGTTAAAGGCGTCCCACGCTTAACGCTCGCCAACCTGCAGTTATTCATATAAGAACATTTTAAAATAAAGCGTTATATCGATCGAAAAACTGATCTGATACGAACTATTCGCAATTGCTTTCGTCCTTGGGACAAATTTCATCGAATTGCGACATATTGGGAGAGAACACGAAAATAAGACAGACAGGCGGAAGGAAGGACGGACGGACAAGCTTCAGAATCAAGTTCTGAACCGATCGGTATAACAAAATGTGAGTCTATTCTAATTCCATCTGGGTGTTGTAAGAATCCGTACAAAATTAATACGCGATTGTGCCACAAGTGGTGCAGGGTATAACAAGTAAGACATTTATGTTCAACCTCGGGTGAACCCTTTATCTTCAATTTAAAAAAAAAAATGGGACTTCGATAAGCAGGCGTGGCCTTCTTCATTTTTCTAGATACAATGAGTGCTGAGTTGCATCGTTATATCTGTATGGGTACAAGTGATTCGGTTATAACGGAGTATAATTTTCTCACCTGCTTCCAATAATAATATATTTATGCTAAAAATTATTTTTAGACGACACAGCATTTACAAGTTTTAGATTTGGAATTATCTTAAAAGCCATTGGAGAATTCTTTCGAAATTTGATCAGTGATCTTAAAGAAAGTGTTCTTATTGAGGTTTTAGTCTTAATAGTTGAGGCTGTAAGAGTTTTATCAATAATTGACAAAAAAGACGGACAGACAGATTGAAATGTTATATTTTAAGAAAGAAATCTTCCACGCCTACTTTTTCCACTAAAAGAAACTAAAACGCCACCAACTTAAGTATGGGAAAACGGGAAAACATGATTTCTTTTGAATCTTCAAAGCAATATGAAAGAACCTACCACTTAGCACAAAACCGTATAGAGACAAAATCCTTAAAGATAAGATGGGAAAAATTTCTTCCAAAGCACTCGAAATAACGTATTTCGTAAAATGCTAGAAACTCAAAATACAACTCGAGCTTATTTGCATTTTAAAACAAACTCAAAGACTTTGTTTCTCGTTGAAGAGATTCAAAGAAAAAGGGATTATGTTCCCTTACTTAATGAATGAGGGAAAAGAAAGGCAATTTAAGTTTTCCAAGTAATAAACATTAAAACGGGGGGAAAAGAAACGTAATTTGAGTTTTCCAAATAATAAATCTTTTAATATAATCCCACGGTCTGGAAATTCTGCTTAATCACTCACTTCATGGAATTCCTTCAATTTTCATAACTGAAGCTAGGTCTATACTTGAAGCTATGACCAAAGTCAAAAACGTTACTGTCAACGATAGTCTGTCTGCTTTAAAAACTATCCGGCAACTCTCAATTTCTAGCCGGAGTATAGTTAACACATTAACGAATATCAAGACAATATGCGGACATAGAATTAAAAAAACACTTCGAGCGCCTGGTCGTATCGGGTGGTTGGGAAATGAGCAAGCGGATCGAGCAGCGAAATCTACCGCTTGTCCATTTCTAATAATGGACGATATCATGGGAAAGTTGAACCATCAAAGACACATTTGGACAGAAAGTTAAAGAGAAAATGATGGAAGCAAATATACAATACTATCATCAGCACTACTCCTCTGTTAACCCTTAGCTATATACCCAATCTTATATCCAAAAAAATATTGACAAAATCAAGATGAAGCCATTTGCGAGAATTCGCCTTAGCCATACAATTGCAACACACCAATTGATCCTAAAAGAGCCCTCCTCGCCAATCTGCAATTTTATCCAAATTCTTACAATAAAACATTTTCTCTGTGATTGCTTAAACTTTTTCTTTATAGAAGAAGAATCGCGTCTGCAATAACTAATCCTGAAATTAGCTACGGAATACCTATTTAATATATCACTTTATTAAAGCTACCACAAGGGTCAATACCTAGTTATACCCAATACCACTTTTGGTACTAGATATAGTAACTTTGTGCTGACGTATGTAAGACCCAGAAGGGCTTAAGATAGATTCACTTTTTATTATAATAATCGATTTGGAATTTAGAATTGAAGCTGGTACGAAAAATTTGCTTCGGCTCGGTGCATTTTTTAAAGCGCCTTTCATATAACCGCTCCTAGAAAACGGTAATCTTTATATGATAAAAGGGTCTAATTTTCAATATTTCTTGGTGAAAATTGGTTCACAATACTAAATTGGGAAAGAAATCAACCTTATCAGATTTGGTCCACATAGGTTTATTTTTACGGATATAAGGATTCTCAGGAAATGTAAACGTCGATATGCCAGAAAGGCCTAATTGTTTATGTTTTATGACGAAAATTTTTTCATGACATTCAAAACAAAGTGGACTGAATTTGAACGATATGAAGCTATTTCTTGGACCCCACTATATATAACGTTTGTCACGAGTAGCAAGTCCGTAAGAGAAAGTTTTACTTTTTACTATTGTATAATTTGAGAATTGATGCTTGATAGCAATTTATCACGAAAATTAGCGGAAGGAAATTTGGATCACTTAGATCAATTTTTTAGGGCCTGATATATATCATGAAAAGCAAGCTCTTGTATGGAGAGGAAGTATTATTTTCTAGTTTTTATAACAGAAACTGAAAAATACTACAATTTTTAGAAAGTAAATTAAGTAATTAAGTTTGCTGAATTTGGACCACGCCCTTTGATGTTTTGGGCACCCTTCAATATGTGGACTTTCCTGAGAAGTACGCCTTTGAAGGAAAGTAATCTTTAGGTTATGATTAACAAAACAAGTGAATAACTGTAGTAGGCAAAGTGGTTTAGGGTGACTAATGGTCAGCCTTGCCCGACTACAATGTTCTTTTTTTTTTTTCTCTCCTAAAATAAACAGCCTAAACTGCTAATATTGAAGAAGAATTTATTTCATTAACCTAAAAATTGCATATGTAATAATTATAATAAGAATTTTCACATCCTTTCAAACTTTATGTCACAGGTAAGAGGAATTTTTTTTTTTTATTATTTGAACTCTCTAGGCTCAGTTCCAGTTAGACAAGAACAAAATAAGTATTGAGATGGAATCAATGGATCAATGGGAAATATATTAGGTTTTCAGAGAATGCGAAGACCTCGTAGGCATACCTATATCTACTTGTTGCACATGCACATGACAAAATTAATGTACTTCTTGATTGGTGGAATATAATGTAAGGAGATTGAGTCATGCCGAAAGTTAATTGTTGCTTTCATTAGTTGTAAGACTGAATTTCCTTATTATCTATCGCATGTTGTCTAACAATTTGCACAATTTAAAATGAAGACGCGCGCGCTTTTGTATTTTTTATTTTTATTATAATTTTGTTGTATAATTTTCCAACTGATTATCATTGAAGCTTAATCTGTGGGAATCAATTGTAAAGCAGAGATTTTCGTTTTTTGCTTTCTGTTGCTTCTTTTTTTTTTTTTGTAAAGTTAATTTGTTTTAGAGACATTTGTGTCATGTCACATTTCCTAGACTATTAAGGGTAGACTAAGTTCTAGACTGACACATATTACGTGTTCGCATTCAGCATATTTTAATCGTTCTTTACTTGTAGCAGTTCGTTTGAAAGTTTATAAATATGAATCCTTTCAACGATTAGTCTTTTATTTAACTTTTTTTAACATGTTTACCTGGACGTTCTATTTCGGTTTGTTTATCGTCGCCACCGCCTTCACCTTTACCGTGATGGTGTTTACGCTGACGTCTTTGTGAATGACGACGGCCGCCAGGCACGTGTACACCTACATAAACAGTATGTGCACGATGTCCTAAAATAAACAAATATTCGTAAATGATTTATTTATTAAAATAGCACTGATTAAGTGAATGAAATATTCATTTAAAAAAATAACAACATGACAACAATTTTATTCAGTTTTAAGCGAAACACTAGATCAAGAGGAGCAAGAAATTTGTGGCGTAGTAAACACGCTTACCTTACATCGCCATATATGTCCTAATGGCCAGAAATTTGTCTTAAGGCTGCTCTGTGTGCGTCCCTGCTTATTGGGTGGGGATCTGTCTGAAGATTGGAAATATGTTTTAGTGGTCTGTCCAGAAAATTTTCATGCAGAAATTTAGATTTTGATCTGCTTCTGACCCTCTATAGTACAGAAACGGTAGTTGCCTTAAAGGCGTTTGGTTCTTTTGTTTTCCTCAAGCGGTATGTTTTATCCGCATTATTTTTTTGTGTGGTGAAGGGAGGGGTTGGGGGTCTGTTACATGGGGCTCTTAAGTCTTTTCAGATCTTTCCCTTCTTGTGCTATAGTAGGGCAATTGAAAACCGTTTCGACTTCTTTCTACATTGCTGTTGTCGTGTAAACTCGGTTTCAAGCTTTGCTAACTTTTTCGTCTGATCCCAAGACATCCTGTCCCTAACAAAACGAAAGAAGTCGCGATAAACCCCGTGCGCCCAGTCAAAATACAATGTCCATGTGCGTTGTGTTGACTGGTTCCATATTTCTGCAGTCTCTATCCCACATCGAGTTTCAGTTTGTATGGCACCAGACGCAAAGATTATACTTCTTGCAGCATTTTTGTCTCCTTTATATCTGGAACCGCGGGGATGAGAAGGAAGGGAAATGGCAGCGGGAAAGGTGCAGGAGTTTCGTGGTGGCTTCGAAGATCGTGGGAACATTACATTTTTGCCAGAGGTCACGCCAAGCGATACATATGTTGTTATTCTGAAACTGCACGGTAGCTTCCCTTCATTCCTTGCGTCAGTGACAAAGCATCCACACCTTACGAATTTTTTTGCAAGCCTATGAAGCTTCATCGCCTTGCTTGGAGCGATGTTACAAAGTGCAGCGAAAGTTTTCTTAGGTTCTGTTTTTTTTTTAAAAACGTCAACTGAATTAACAATTGTCACAGTGCTTTTTTCAATATGTATAGATCATCACTTTTTGCATATAGATAACATGGCTTATCCGATCTATTTTTTAGGCAAAAGGGCGCAAAATTTTCCCTAGATCTAATAATCTGATAAACTAATTTATATAATATAAGCCTAACTCTCTTTTTACACGATTATTTTTAAACCCGAATTAAAAAGAGAAAAAAATCTCTTTTTACACGTGTTGTTTTGTTTTAACACGGTTTTCAATATTGATGAATTTTGTTAATAACTTTTTTGAAGAATTTTTTTTAATGAAGTTTTTTCAAGAATTTCTTGATGAATTTTTTTAACGAGTATTTTATTTCTGTATTTGTTATAAATTTTTTCATTCTCACTCCTCATAAATATGCATTGTAACTTTGCTTTATATTTTTCACAATTCAGTTAGATTATGTTGATTATGTGCGTAAATGAGCGGGAGTCCCCTAATTACGTATAGAATAAAGACGTAATATATTTTTTACGCAATTTATTTTGCTTTTTCAAAATGTAACTTGTTGTTTATAATTTATTTAATGACGCACAAAATAAATTCTTAAATGAATTCGAACAAGCTTTTTTTAATATTGTTTACTATGCTTTTCAGTTGCTTTTTTGTTATCTGCTACCAATCCGCTATTTTCCTATTTAGCCGATATCTTTTTTTCTGCGAATGTTTTGGGAAAATATCTATCGTGTGAAAAAGGAATTAAGCGTGTTATACAGTATATCCTTCGGATATGAAAATTGGCTATTCCTTGCTTTCATTACATTCGTTTAGCACGAGCTAATGTTATTCAATAGGTCAATATTTTCTAAATAAAGTGCTGTTGTCGTTAAGAAAGGTTTTGTTTCATTGCAATGGCATAAATACACTATGAAAACCTTCAGTCCGCCAAATTGTTAGCAAGGAAAATTATTTGAGCTTTTTGCGGATCGTTTGCGTCAACTCTACATAGCAGAGTTAAGGGGATGCAATTAATGAATTTCGCATTGCATTATGCAATATATATATATATATATATATATCCTTCAGCGACATCGTTTTGGTTCGATTGAATGGAAAGGCATATTCTTCGAGATGGAAGAAGAAGACGATGTTGCTGATTAAATGCTGAAGATATTGCCATGATATGTGCCATTGATTTGGGTTACAATGCTACCCAGTTAAGGAAGTTTCAATGAAAACTTTCATTCTCATTGTTATATGATATCATAAAAATATTTCACTTCGATTGGTTAGCAATGAATATTTTTCGATATTCGAAGAAATTAAACAATTTTTATTACTAATCCATAGATATGAAATGTTTTTATGACAACATGTCGTAATGCAGTCAGAAGTTGGTAAGACTTTAATTTAAATATCTATCTACAAAGACAAGCTTGCAGGTTGACAAGTGTGTATAACCCCCCTACAAGGCATACATATAAATATTTCTGTATTTAGTTTGTGTGGAACATTGAAGCGACAAAATGGAACTATGAGAATTTTTCCTGTTTAAACGCAATTTCGAAAAAAAATTCATTCCTGAAGGCTATCGAATGGTATTCAGAAATAATATATATCTCTTTTATTATCAAAATTTATCTGTGTGGCTAAATTATCTTTCGAATGAGGGGAATATACAGCATTACGATCTTTCAAATCATACAGAAGTATGTACGCAGTGCCTCAGAGAGTGAATAGCAACACTACTTGAACAAGTAAAGAAAAAAAACGGGGGGAACCTTTATAAAAATATTTCGCAGTAGTTAAAAACTAGAATGGAAGTGTCCATACCGGGTAGCGAGCGATTCATTGCGTTACGATAGCTTTAGCTCAGTGGTAAAGCGTCTTACTCCACAGAATTTGTTAGTAGATGACATAGCTGCCAGTAAAAATGAGGCATAAGTAAGACTTAAGCGATTGAACTTGAGAGCGTTGCCTTAAGAGAAGTCTTCGATATCCAATATCTGAAGGTAACATATTAAGATCGCAGCTTACTTTGTTAGTCATGGATACGTCAGTTGCTTATTGGGAAATATTTTTGTCAAGTTTGAGTTCAATATCTCTTTTAGGTCGTGTATAGAGAAACGTAAGAGGATCACCATCGATTATCCAAAGAATTACATACATATGTATAAGAAGTATTATTCGCCTGAGGAGCAAAGCAGGCAAGAACCGCGACCATGAAACCAATGTACGCGGGTTCAAATCTCAACGCGGTAGAGTTTTCTTTAGTCGTATTTGGCTCTCGAGTGACTTCTCAGTTGCTAAAAGCATAACACTTATCGCTTGGGCACACACCCTACTTCTTTCTCATGCTTCCCTTTTTTGACCATGTCAGGAATAGGGGACTGAGTGATTGGTCATATAAAATATATATATAGAAATGTAATAGGATCAACATTCATTGTCTCTCATAGCCATAGTAAATACTTCCACTTAATGTCGGATTAATATCAACTGGCGATTGTGAGTTAACGTTTTCTTACATATTGTGAGTATCAATGGCAGGGGGCGCGAAGATGGCACTGGCCAAGTCAGCTTATAATTGTCTGTTGATCGAAATAAATGCGTCTATGACAAGAGATAATGAATAATTTTCAGTTAAAAGCGATCGAGAAATTTCCATTTGTGTGAGAATGAATTTTACATATCTAAGAATCTAATCTGCGAGATTACTTTCAAAATTATGAATATCTGTCGTAATTATTTGCAAGCGGGCTAAGGTACTTATCATGAGAGCATTGTATTGCGTAGTAGACACACTCTATATAGAGTGTGTGAGACAAACTGGCGTCTCGTATATATATAATACTTTTATTACTTGTAACAAAGAAAACTTTACAATCTCCAATAGTTATAAATATATGTATATATAGATGTATTTTCTCATTACTATATAATAAAATAAACTAATAAAAATTATGTCTGCGGAATAGGTTAAATTCTACAATAAATTCTTGCTTTTTAGAAAGTTAAATAAATTATAAATGATTCAGTGAATGTAAATTTTATTCTGTGTATCCCACCCAGTCTGGCTTCTTATGGCTGGGAAACTAAACTTAATTAAAAAGACACATAAATTATTAAAGGTTCCTTTTAAGAAAATAGAAAGAAAACAAAGTGAATTATATACACCGGACAAAGTTAATTCAGTAGTTTCTGACAACATTGAACCTATGTGTTTACAATGCTTATGTATAAGTATAGCAAATGGGACAAACGACTGGTACATGTTCATTATGGTATGCAGGAAATCGACGGTATTGACCGTTAGAATTATTAGTAAAAAAAAAAACTTATTACGTGTGAACTATAAAGGATTTTCAAAAGAGCACGTATCTAAGGCACTGATTCTTCTGGTTACCGTTTATTTGACTTGATGAGTCAAAGTCTCTTTAAGCAGCACTTCCAAGCTTATGATAATACAGAACAACTAAGAAAATTACATTCGATCGTGACCGAATTTTTTATACCCATCACTGACTAAAAAAAGGGAAAACAACTAGACTTTCATATTCTGTAAAATTAAATGGAGGCAGAAAACGCAGAAAGCCGAGGTGTTTGCAGTTTTGATTATGCAGATCTGTGGGCGTTGTGGGCGTGTTCTTCAAAAACTTTCGGTCTTCCTTGAAATCGTTTTTACAGTAGACGCCTTCATTTCTGCGACCGGGAAAATATTTACCACGGATGCTATGTAGACGGATAGATGGATAGACGAGCGGACGAAAATGCTTAGGTGCGTTCCGAAATTGAGGCCGCCCAAGAATTTATGCACTTTATGGGGTTTTTGTGTATTGAAAAAATATTACATTTTGATATACTATAATATTGAGTGGGCGTGGCTGATTATTTCCATTTTTTTAGAGGTACTACTGCATCGCCCATGCAATATATGTTGAAATTTGTGAATTTATCTGCTATAGTTTACAAATAACGAGTAAAAACCTTCACTCTGCTCTTAAGAAGCAGAGGTGCCCTCACTTCACATAGCACGGTAAACGTGCCCCTTTGATTGATTTCAATACCGACTAGCATGTAAGAACTTGCAACTTTTCTGCTAAATTTGATGTCGATAGTTTGATCTTTGCGACCATAAGAATGTTTACCAAAGACAATACACAGCCGGACAGATGGACATAATACTGCTGGTTTTCTGGGCGTTGCAAACGTTTTACCCAAATGAATATATACCCTCATCCCTCATCGGTGATGGGCATAAAAAATGGGTGGGTTTGTTTCGAGTCTTCCTGTATGTCCACTTGCTTCTGCACACACTTCATACAAGACGTACCGCAAGCCGTGTGAGGTAGAAAGGGGGCACTCTTAATACTTATTGCAATAAGTCTGCTTTCAGTTTTTCTAGCGTTCTGGAGCAAATAGCTTTGCGTCAATACGAAACTTATTTCCAAGTATCAATGTTGAATCACAGAACAAAAGTCTGTTACTCTCATTAGAATACATTTTATAACGGGTTTTCGTGACAACAATTTATCAAACACGTAATAAGTAGTAAATATGCAGTTCTTTCAAAGTCTAATTAACTGCGTTTAATTATAAAGTATATAAATGCATACCTAGCAGCAGCGACACACAAAACAGCGCAACACAACTGTAGACATTGAAATTTATTGTTCGAATAATGTCTTTTAAATTGAATTTTAATTGCAAACATATTTTTTTTTTGTTTTTTCACTTTTTTATTTACTATTAGTTTCTGTTTTTTTATTTCGAATTTATTGCCAGAGTGAGTTTACAGAAAAATTTCTTATCGAATTGCAGAGATATGTCAACACTTAAAACAGGTGTAAATCCAGTATTTCTATACATTCTACATCGAGCGATGGGGGTGTCATAGACTTATAATTAGAGTTGTATGACAATGCATCGGACATGCTATCCTTGACAAGTGCGAGATTTTTAAATCGTACGAGTTAAATTCATCGGCAGAAACTAACCTAAAAACCGAATAGAAGACTGAATGTGAATTTGTGAGAAATGCTGTATGTGTGCTACAATTTTCAATCTAGATTTTTAAAAAATTAAAGAAATTCATTTTTTTTTGCTTTTTTTATGCATATGTTCGAAGTCGAGAATCGAGGGTCGGCGATATCATAGACGAATCAAACTTCCTTATTGATTAGCAATAAAAACCTGTTCAAAGTCAGTCATTTGTGTAAACAAAAGCGCATATTGTTATATGCTAGTATCATGACATATACATATATACAATTATGTTATTATTAACAATGATTTATTTAATATGTAGTATTTAGTCAGACGATCAGTGAAAATTGATAAAAACAATATAATAACCTTTTATTATTTAAATTAAAATTTACCTTCAAAATCATTTTCTGTAAATTGTTGAGTAAAATCTTGTTCACCGATTCGAGGGTCTTTCGGTGCCTCATCATCATTACCAATACTATGCATGGTCCAAGGTCTGAAAAATCCCAAGAAAGCAAAAACAATTATTTAATATTATTTTATTTATTTTAATTTCAGAATACATAGATGAACAGGGTATATCGGTATATGTCCAAGTTCTCACATATACATTGAAAGTTTAAAAAAAAGTAAGAAACTTATATCTGGCGGACGCTGGATGTTGTATATACATCTAACATGCTTCAAGGTCTTTCACGAATTTGGGACTTCCTCAATGCCTACCCGCCAGACCAGACCAAAGGAAAGGCATAGCTAGATCGATTCAGAATTTCATGGTGATCAAAAATATATACACTTTGTAGGTTCTCCGAAACTTTCTTTTAGGCGTTGCAAACATTATAGCAAAATGCCTTACTGCAGCGACATAAAAAGAAATCATACATCGAACATATTGGTGTCCAAATGTTGCTTGTTACACCCTACATCCCCTGTAATAGATGGGATATTGAGGTAACCCGCAGAAGGACTTTAGGTACTGCCGCCATTTATTATACCGATCTATTCAGGAAAGGATTCTCCATCGATCTAAGCTTGTCTGTCCGTCTGTCCGTCTGAAGTTTGTCCATGTATTTTCATGTTCAACTTACTGCTTGCAATTTTTAAAATATTTAAAAAAAATTGGGTGCATCGACGTGCTGTGATCCAAGGATGAACGTCATTGAAAATGATTGTGATCGGCTCACATTTTCGACCACTCACCAAAACACAAGTTTTCAAAATTTTTCGATTATAAACGTTTAGTAATACTATTTAGCGATTTTAATTTGTTATGAAGAATTTGATCCGGGTATAGCAATTTATTGAATCCTTCTCATATAACCGTTTCTACTAAAAGGGAATTTTTATATGGTAAAATGGTCTTATTTTTAATTTAATATTTTATGGTGAAAATAGGTTTATAACAGTAAATTGATAAAGAAATCAACCTTACCGAATTTGGATCATGTAGGTCTATTTTTTTGGATACCAATGGAAAAAAACACCTAACTTTTATTGTTTCGTGATGAAAATTTGTTCATGACATAAAAATTAAGTGCGCCACATTTGAACCACATGCGTCTATTTCTTGAACCCCGTTACATATAACAACGTTAATAGTCAGCTCTTCAAAAAAAAGGTGCAATTTTTTTAATATTGTATGATGAAAATTGCCCCATAGTAGCAATTAAGGAAAAAAATTAACAATAGGGATAGGGAATTTGGATTATATAGGTCTGTTTTTGAGATTCTAAAATGTATGGGCTTTGTTGTGAAAAGCAAGCCCTTATATGGAAAGAAAGTGTAACTTCCACTTTTTTATGAAGGAAACTGAAGAATAATAACATTCTTAAAAAAGCAAAATAAGTTTGGTAAATTCAGATCACATCATGTGATGTTTTGGGCATTCTCCAATAAGCGGACGTCCATGGAAGATATGCCTTTGCATGAAAATAATGCGGAATATTTGGTGCATTTTTACCAAAATGAGTAAATAAATATACAACACGAAGTGTAGGGTGTAGGTTATCCATTGGTCGGCCGTGCCCAACTACAATGTTTTCACTTGTTCATTTATAGTAAATATGTTTCAAAACTAAAGAAAATACGTTTTATGGTTAAAACTTCTGTTTATTATCTGTTTATTATCATTATTGTTCTCATTAGTTTTTATCTCAATACGATTAGTTATAATCAGAGACATTGAAGATTGAATTTTATTCACAAATTCATTCATTGGATCCGTCGTCATGCAAATCTATATTTAAAAGTAATTAACACTAATTTTATTACTATTAAGCTCAATATTTCTTACATAACGCGCTATAAGGTGGTACTATACAGTCATAAGCTTTGTAAGACTAATAATTATTCGTTGGCTTAGCTTTATGACAGCAGCGCAAGTACATACGAAATGTCATTGCCGACAAGTGACTTCGCAAATCCAATATTGTATCCTTGGAGTAAAAGTAGAAAGATTTTTGTTCAATTTATTTGGATCTGGAAATGAAACCTAATGAGAAAAAAAAAACCTAAACTCTATTTTATTATGCCCCTTCTCTCTGCTTCCCTTCTCTATTCGAGCGATGGACAATACTTTCAATAAAACATCACTAGCACTTTTTCTGTAATACGCGTTTAATGTCATTGGCAGACTTAATCCTATCCCTAGCAGCTGCTGGAGATTCAAAAACTAATTAATTTCTATTTTTATAAAAAAAAATCCGACTAATTCTTTGACAAGTGGTGAAATTTTCAACTTCAACGATGATTGCTTTTATGTTTGGCTAATTTTTGTGGGTGATTTCAAGGTCAAGCGTTATTTTAGATATTCCGATGACATTCAGAGTATATAAAGAACGTCAATGTTCGGTTTTTGCTAAATCACGTGTAGCGGCTGCAAACGGTGTGTGCACAACGGTACCTCATCGACATCGTTCCAATCGATTTATAACCGATTAAGCATTATTTTATGCTTAACACTGCACAAAGGATTTAAATTTTATTGTGTAATGATGACCTTCATCTTGCGACATTATTGAAGGGCTTTGCGTTATTTGAATAAGTTAAAAGAATTGAATGAATGAAGCAAACAAGCAGTCATACAAACTATGACAAGTTACGTCATTGCGTTTGAAGTGAAAATGTGTTTCAGAGTCTATGCCGAAAGTCTGGCCGTTAGGCATTGTTTGCATCAAAGTTTATAGAATTCTGTTTTTATACCCTACATCACTTTAGATAGAAGGGTATGTTAAGCACATACAATACCTAAGAGAATTTGCGATTTATCCGCATTCTATTATACGGATCGATTCAGAATTCATTTTGGAGCTTGTCTGTCCATCCGACTGCATTGTACTCTTGCGTGGAGCCTTCAACGCGCTATTCTTGAGATATTTCGATGAAATTTGGTACATGAAAATCTTTTGGCCCAAGAACGAAGGCTATTGAAAATTTTTCCGATTGGAACATTTCTTCGACCACTTCGCCTTAAGAAGCTTTATTTTGAAAAGTCGTTATATAAACAACTTTGGCATGGTTTAGGGTATTTGATGATGGGCTTTGCCTCATTGTAATGCGTTTACTTGTTTTAAATGTAAATTTAGATTTAAGTAAGCGGATATATGGAAAGAGACAATTATGATATCACCAATAATTGCTTGTTTTTAAGTTTACAATTTATTAAATGACAGTATTAGTTAACTTCTATTCTTTACTCGTAGTTCTATAAATTTTTATTTAAAATAATTACTTCCTCATGTTGTTGCAATTAATGAAAAACACAAAAAATTCTTAAAATTATACAATAGAAATTTGCATACAATATTATCGGACAAAACAAAAAATAAAAAAAAAAAACAAAAACAGGAAAATTTTTAACAATTTTTTCGTAATTCAGGAGGGATGAAAACGATTATTTAAAATCTATTTAAAATGAGATCCGAAATTAATTCAATTTAAATTTTAACATCAATCATACCGTGTGCCGTACATGTTTAATGTAAAGAATATTTACGAGAGTTGAGCGAACCTGTTGTCATCATTGTAATTACAATACTCGTGATTATTGTTATTTAAAAACATCTAAGTGTTGCCGGTAATTACAAACTACGAGACATGCACTCAGTTAATGGAGAATTAAAGTGTATAAAATTAGCATAAAGATTAGATGTAAGTAATAAACATGCATATGAGTTGCATAAAATATATGATTAGAGAAAGGAATTGATTAAACAACAGCAGCGTTTGCAGAAAAAACTTGTACTTGTAAAACTAGGTTATACTATGTCAAATTATAAAAACTTGATCATGCGATATGTGTTAGCACTACTTGCATATAAACTGTCTCTCCTGTATACCCCTTAATGCATTAATGGGTAAGAGTTATCAATATATTAAAATGGAAAAGTTATTCCATAAGCAATGTTTAGACTTTTATTATATTTCAAATTTCAAAATCCTTTCTAATTGATATTGGAACGAGTCAACGGATCGACTTACTTACTATATGCCAGAAGAAAGAGTTTAAGGTTAAAGTAAATTCTCTAAATGGAGTTATTGGGCTTAAGCTGAAAGACGGGGAAGGAAATTCTCCTCTTCATGTTGACGGTTTATGGAATCTGTTATGTGTATTTTTGCATATTCTTGGTACATATATGACAAAATTTAATATACCCGTTTAAGTTAAATGCAAATAGGATATGAAATATAAACAAAAAAAGTTAACATTAGTTTGTTTCAAAATCGTTGAGCTCTCTGCCCTTAATGGTGAAAATATATTTACTATCTCGTTCGGCCGCTTCTTGTCCGTTTTCATCATAATTGAAGATTTTCCATTTCGCCTGATTTGACGTCGTACAGGCTTTAAGTTTAAACCGTTCAGCAATTTTTGAAATAAAAACATACTCCAGCAATAGCATACCCGCAGTACTTATTCAGTTCTCTCAACACCTAATGGATTGCTATGCATGCCACACTAATGTGGGACGACTGTCCTTCCTCCTGGCAGGCTTTACTATATAGGCAGAAACGCCATAACTATCAGCAGCACAGACATATGTCTATCGTGCTACCTGACGCTCTACAGTACTCTACAGTAATATGCTATTCTGAGATGATACTCGTTGCCCTGGAAAACTTCATTGTGGATAGAAACGCTGGAATTTGCCGACAGCATAGATACACAGCTATCATGTTGTCTGGCAGTAGTCTACAATAATGAGGTGATCTAAGATGGCTCTCTTTATCCTGGTAAACTTCAACAGTGGTGGAACCGTCGAAAGCACAGAGAAAGATTTACCCTGCTGCTTGACTTCAATCTACAGTAATGAGCTATTCGAAGATGACTCCCTTTGTCCTGGCGCACTTCAACGTCCACAGACATGCGTTAGTCTAGAGTAATGCGTTATTCTATTCACTTTATATATATTTCATCTATCAAGGTGGTAGTATAACCATTTACGCTCGCATAAGTGATAAGTTGCTTTAGAATTTTCTTCAGTTCGCTATGTCTTAATAAAGGTTTTCAGACGAATGTTTGAGTCAATTTTGTGGCCTCAGTGCCTCAATTTGGCCATATAGCCTTGCTTTACTATATTATAATAATCTTTGCACATTACGCTATGAGGCTCATCTCTCATGACATTTCTCATGACTGTAAGCCAAACGATTCAGAAACGGCACGAGCATGTGACTTTGCATGGGAGAAGCGCTTAATAGAGATGTAATCGATACGATGTTCTTACGTCAATCATTTAGAGATGATGCGAGTTTTTTTATGTTCCTATGGATATTTGCAAACAGAAATCCGTTTGGTGATAGCTATTCAGATCTTTGGTCATATTATGACCGCTCAAGATTTTCCTGTCCTTTGAACTGAAGTGTATCGCAAATGTTGCGGAAAGTTCACTCAATTTACGACATGTTTTACCTCCCGGTCTAAAAATTTTAATTGTTTTCCATCTATTATAGCAATGGCGATAAATGCCATAAGACCTTCAGTCTGACCTGAGCTACAACGTATACATCTCAACGTTTGGCATGCTAATACTATCTAAATAATAAAAAGGTTTAGCACTAGTGCGTACGTGTGTGTTCACGTACTTGTACTGTAAAATATCAACTGAAATTTCATTTAAGCACTGATTTATTGTTTAATTATTGCATCTATAGCACATCAAGTTCATGTCGATTAAAATTTTTGAATTCAAAATTAACTGTGACAACGGCAATGATTGACTTTGAGAGATGCTTCTCTAAATATTGTTTGTTAGTGACGATAGCGTTTGAATTTTAAATATAATTATTTTTGTTGTTGTTGTTGTTGTTTTTCGTTTATTTATTTTTAAATTTTTGTTATTTTACTGATTTTTTTTTTTTTTTTTTTTTTTTGAGCCGATAGATAGCCTGTGTTGCTAGTGCTCAATGTCTGTTTTTTTAGTCTAAGAATTCAATTCATTAGTCTAAAATTAAAATAATAATATTATTTTTTTTATTGATTATAAATTGTTTTGTAATGATTTCAATTGTCTTCATTTTCTTTTCCAATTATTCTGTTCGCTTTCCATCGAGATCGTTACCTTTTTTTTCCCATTTTCCCCAGCTCGAAGAGTAGTGCATGACAGTATCTTTGTAGTAATAGGATTCTATTCATCACTTGGATTTAATTTGGTTTTATTTAATTGCTTGTTTCTCCGCTTCTTACCTTTTGTTTGCGGTTGTGGTTATTGCATTTGTTTTAGTTTCAATTTTTTTTTCTTCTTTTCTTTCTTTTTTAGTTCCATTAAGTGCTTTTTCTTGTTGTTTTTGGTTTTGTTTCTTTCACTATTTGCTCGAAATGTAATTAGTATTTATTATATTCAAATTTTATGCGGTAACATTACTTCACAGTTTTGTTATTTATTTGTAAATTTGTTGTTATCCCGGTTGATGTTTACATATCATTAATAATAGTATTATTGCTACACGGCAGTTGTACCATTAATGATTATTTTTCAATTTTTAATTACATATCAAACGTGAGAAACACGCCGAGATTGTTTATGATTTGGAATTTTTATTTTGAGAACATTTTTTCAATATTCTAACGGTACGTTAATGTGTGTGTGAATATGAGGACATTGGTTGTTTTCTTCTTTTCTTTTGCAGCGAATAATAGACGACTATTTCATTTATTATTTTGGTATGACGACAAATGGTTAAATAAAAAAACAAAAAACGTGGACATTGTTTAGGCCGAGACCGTCTTATCGCATTGCATTGCAATGGGACTCATCCAAGACTTCATCGCATATTAGCATAGCAATTGCATCAGCAGCCAAGCAAATAAGGATTGAGTCTATCAAGTCAGGGTTCGTGGGTTCAAATCTCAAATGCGTTAAAGTGTAGTTTAATCGCAGCTTCTCCAAGAGTTCAAGGCTAATTCGCGTAGCAGTTGCATAAGCAGCCAAGGAAGTAAAAATCGAGAGTATTGAGTCAGTGTTCGCCCATTCAAAGCTCAAATGCGTAGAGTGTAGTTTGATCGTAGCTCATTCAGGAGTTCACCGCATATTAGCATAGCGGTTGCATCAGCAGCCAAGCACGTAAGAATCGAGATTTTCAACTCAGTGTTTGCGGGTTGAAATCTCATATGCGGCAAAGTGTGGGTTGAACGTAGCTATAACTAAGTGCTCACTAGGCTGCGGCACCTCTCTATATCTTTCTTTTTGACCGTCACCATTAGTACACGTACAGAGGACATCTCTTGAGGGATTGGTCATATTACAAAAGAAAACATATTAAAAGAAAAAAGCGCAGAATATAGTTTACGTTCACCGTCAGTTATTTTTGTTCAGCGTTTTAGGCATGTCTGTCCATACGTCCATCCATCAGCGTTTATTGTTAAAATTTCGATTTTTGCAGAATTAGATGTCGAAAGCTAAGCTTTGTTCCTAATAAACTTTCTTATGTCGACAAAACGATCTATAGTTGCCCATAAAAACTTTATTGTAGACGAAACCCTAAACGGAAAAGTTGCGCAAAACCTTTTATTATTTCGAATGGAATTTTCTATAAATGCCATGTAGTTTCACATAACAGTTCCGCGCAAATTTCGTCTACTTGGCTTACTGAAGCGACCACATTTTGTGAGCCATATAACGGCGATTGAGACGTTGAATTTAAAAAAATAAACATTATCAGGTAGGAGTTGTCAAATAAAAAGATTCAATCCAAACGCTGGAAGATCATCTTTTCTCTTCTTTCCTTTTATTTTATTTTATTTTATTTGATTTTATCTTTATTACTTTATAATACCCATAAATAATATTATAATTGAAACTGGTCTCCCAGCTTTAGAAAATAGACTTTATGACTTAATAGCTAAAATCGTCTCCAAACTTCTTAATTCAAAGAAATTAATTTTTGGTTAAGATGTGAGAAAGATTATTATTGCCAAGAAAAATCGAAAGTCAACATCTGTGATTGACTATTGTTTGTACGTCGCCAAGGAATTGAACATTCCCTTAAAAATTTCCCGCTATTTTGGTCTTAAACTTCAATAGGTTTTCGAAGACTACTCTTTTGACATTTCGCTGCTTAGGCACAAGAAAGAAGACCCTCCAAATTACGTCTTCAGGAATCTAGTAATTAAGAAAACACAAATTAATTGGAGATTAACGGTTGGAATCTTTTACACACAGATGGCTCAAAATCTTCTGGTCTGCCATCTGCTTGTGCCGTGATAGACGCTTCAGTACAGGTTCTTCTCAATCACATATATCACAAAGTGGCTTCAACCTTCACAACCGAAGCCGGAGCTATGCTTCATGCGACGCTTTCCCATGAAGACAAAAGAATGAAATATTATTACAACACTCAGCGAAGAAATTGAAATGCTTTGGGTACCAAGTCACATCGGTTTCTTGGGAAATGAGCAGACTGATCGAGCAGCGAAATATGCTGCTTCTGCAAAGGCTGGCATTTAAGATCACTTCTTCTCTTCTTTCCTTTTCTTTCATTTTATTTCATTTTATCGTTATTACTTTATTCATTTTTTTCTTTCATATAATCTGCTGATAATCCAGCATACGACTCTTATGTCATTCGTAGTAAGTATAAAGTTTTTGTTCGATCATTTGTTTTTCTGTTGCTTGATCAACAAACACGTGCCTTACTACTTTTAAATTTACGCCGAGAATAATTTTTGTTTTCGTAAACCTATCCCCATCAAGGAGTTGAGTGTAAATATTTTGTTGATTGAAAAACATTGATAGTAAATTTTTTTTTAATTATATGTTTAGTATTTTTGTTAATCAATTAGTCTGCTTCTTTTTAAAAATGTAAACTTATTAAATATCATAGTAAAAACCTTGATGTAACAGTACGGTGTTTGTTGTTTGGTTAGTAGCACTTAAAAAAGTACCCCTTGAAATAAATCCACAATCTTAAAAAATAATCGATATGAATGATATGAATACTTTGTAACCACTTAAAGTGATAGCGATAGTCTTTACCCTTCTTTAAAATTTATTATTTACGTTGCGGTTTCATAATCAATGGCGCTATGTGAAGTTAATTAGGTCACTGATTATATATGATGGGCATTACTTTTTTTCATATATCAGGCCTTAATTAGAGGCAGCCCCAAACAACACCGACTTTATAGAGATGAAAAACTAAGCAGGAGTTGCATCGTGAAAGAGCGATAGATTTTACGAAGCAAAAAAAAAAAAAATTTGTTACATTTTACTCATCTCAACGTCTACTCTTCTTAGATGTTTAAGTGCACCAAACACGGACATAAGAAGTGGCGAACACATGCACAAACACCCACACACTCCACGAGATAGTAGAAAGCATGATACATGTACTTCAGAATTGTAAGTGGCTAGATAGTCAGCGAAAGGAGAGATTGATATCAATAAGAGACAAAGGTCATAAAGGGCGAATAAGCAACTCCGCGAAGTAATACCTAACGGGAGTCCCGCGCAGGAGGACGGTAGGTGTAGTTTTAGTACGCAGATGTCATGGAGGGTGAATTGCATGTATTCCTGAAACGGCGCCACTTGGGTCTACGAATATTTCTATTTCCGGTTCGCACAGCATACACATACTTATATAAGCGAGCGTGCGCTTGCGTGCATACTCAGTTTTTTAATAGTTAGTTCTTAGATATAGGCAGATATTTTTCCTCCCACTAAAAGACTGCACTGTGAGTAAATCATTTTATAGGGGCTTTCTAAGTCGTCTACATGAAGGTAGTCCCCAGAAGTAACGAGTGCAAGCAAGCAAGCCTATTCCGCCAAGCACTGAAAATATTAGTACGAAAATTGTCTCGGATGCTGGTGCGAAACTAAGAAATGTACTTCACACTACACTATATAAGTTCGCCCCGATTTGCGAGAATGTCTTTGATTCTTTATTGTTTACCATAAGTTATATTTAAGTAAGGATTTCTTTTGCTTGCGATTTTGTTAGAAAAACCAAAGTTTAGCTCTTAAGAAGTAAGATAACAATATCACTGTAGTGGCATAGACAAACAAAAATCTGCGCTAGAGTGAAGAGGCAGATGTAATATTTATCTCAAAAAAGAAGTAAGAAACAGTTTTGAAAATTCACTTTCCATGCAAACGTAAGTAATGTATTTAAAAGTATTTCCTTAATATTAGTATGTCTTAGTATGGCTAAGACCGGCGACTTTCCTTTCGTAAGGCCGATCAGCATTTCTTAGATTAACAACTTTAACGAAAAGTAGTCCAATGGCTGTCTCTAAGTTTAAACGAAAACTTATGCACGAGCGCGAAGTGAAAGAGTTTTTTTAGTTTAAGATCACAGTCGTTACTATATTACGTTAGGCTTGGTGTGTTTACGTTACGTATATAATATGTGTCCTACGAGAGACTTAATGAGTCCTTTGTATGACTTATATAAGAGATCTATGATATTAAGCGTATTTTTTCTATTGGATACGATTTCTTGAAGAATTTGAGAGTTCTGCTGCGACGAAAGTTTACTTGCGCACATGACTTATACTCAGTGTTTAAATAACATCTTTAAGCAAGGTGAGCAGCTAACCTATCTATTTAAAATTCCTTTGACATTACTTTGTTCTTAAGGCCGATATTCTTGTCTTGTGTTTTACATTTTTTTGTTTTCCATTTTTGTTATTAAAAAGAGTGGAAAGAGCGATTAAATAAAGAATCCACACTATTTTTGGAAGTTTTAAATCTGATTGTGTGATTATGTATTATTTGACTGTAAAAAGCCTGGTCACCTTAATTTTACGAATAACTTTCGCTTTAAATACACACATCTCTTTGAAAAGGAAAATGATGTTATCAGCATTTTACAGAGTTATGTTATGTTAAACGTACTGATAAGATTTTCAAACAGCACAACACAGATTCCTTCCGTGTCGTCAATAAATGCAATATTTTATATTGTATATATATATGTATGTATAAATGTATATAATAATAATAAAATTTACTTTCTATGGTATGGAATATTTTAAATATGTGTGAGCATCGCTGCCAATGTGCTGAGTTTGGCAAATGCTTGCAAATTGCTGCAAATAAATTACTTCATATTTTCAAATTTCCTAAAAATGAAAGTAATGAGCCTCCGCCAAGAAATCGGATAATAATATTTATTTATTTATTTATTTTTTTTTTTTGAAATGCAATTACCTAAGGCATTACTATACTATAGTAGTCATATTCGGATGGTTGCAGAGAAATTTCACATTCTTTGATAGAGAGAATGAAAGTGAAAGAAAAACATTTTCAGAGAGACCTTGACTGAGGCAGATATTGTAGAAGTAATCGCTGATTAAGAGTGCTTTAATGAAGGCGACCATTGAATTTCCGTCCCGTGAGTATTTGGAAATTTTAAATTTCCTGCATAGCAGCCTTCGTAATAAATTTTTTCATGTACACGCGATCATTTTATGTTTCAGACATACCAAGTTATCATCAATGAAAATTTTCATAATATTTACGAACAAGAAATTTTGCCATACATGTTGAAACATTGTTTTGCAAAATGATGTCTACTTCTATATATATATATATGTATTTGTATATGTATATAAATTCTCATTAATAAAAGAGGCAAAAAAAAAAAAGAAGAAAATATTAACTTTGTCTAAACGCGGCAGGTTTAAAAGGTAGATATTTTATTTAGCTGCGAAATTAAAAAAGAAAAACTAGAAAAACATTTAAGTCAGACATATATACATCTGTGGTATATGAAGGAAATATAATATAATATATTCCTTGTCACGCTTTCGTTTTACATGACAATATCTATTTTCGAAAAAGAAAATCAATAAAAATAAATTTAACAATAGGTCAGTATGTGCTAAATATTAAATAAATATTAATTAAGTAAATTGAAACTTTTCCCACTTTTACTTAATATTTAATAAACAAATATAAATAATATCGGACAGTTAAATTTTCTAATATTTAACGCAAACAGAGAAATTGGTTGGATCTCTTCTATCTAAGCGTATTAGTAGCTATGGTTAAAGGGAGACATTTAGATAAGCAATCTTTTAAATGCTCTAAATAATATTTAATATGTGATCGCGGTGAAAAGCCATTAATATGGCCGATGTATATAGACGGCATTTGAAATCATATTCTTATTCAATTTTCAAATCATCTTCCAAAGAAAATGGCGTCACTATATAGGATACTAGACTAATGTATAGAAATTTGTTTTGCACTTTACAAATCCTTTATTACCGATGGGTTGGCTAAGAGAAATCTTTTTTAGCCATGTCCATCATTCTGTTTAACTTTTACTTTTGATTTCAGCGATTTCATTAATTGATTTCAGGTGAAAACACAAGCGCTCGGAAGCATTAAATAATTCTTTTTAACAGTTCTTTGCTTGAAAGTGAAATGAAAGTTTTACAAAAAAAAAAAAAAAAAAAAAGTGGTAATACAATCAAGCGAAAGCATATCGATTTGGCGGCAATATCCACTACTGCTAAACGAATCGTTAATACGACACAAAAGTGAAAAGTTAAGCCTGCGGATTTCATTTATCAAACTACAATTTTATGGCGATTAATTTGGATTTTTTTATACAACAAAGTTATAAATATTTGTGTAATTCCAACTAACGCCGCGAAATCGCCGAAATCATTCAATCACCCTTCTTTTTTCTTTTTCTCTTTACCTTATATATTTTGCGTAAAGCATTAAAGTTTAAATTAAATTATCTCGCATTGAGATTTTTAGTCTCAGTTGAATGAATTTATAATTTTTTTTTTTTGCGTATCAAGTTAGCCAAAGCGTATTGTCCAGAAGGTCTGAATGTTTCTTAGAATGATTTGAAGTATCATGTATTAGTGCTTTGAATATATATATATATTGCGCATATGGTCTTTGAGGTGATATGTCATAAATATTTACGTTTAAGCTTGTTTGGGCTAAACTGCTAGTCCACATAGCTATACATTTTGCTAAGGGGTCAAAAAATGTATTGTGCAACTGTCCAGTGTGGATATCGGAGCACTTAGGCCAAGGTAAGAACAATCCCTTACGATATAGCTGTTAATGAAAATGCAGCGCCTACATAGCCGCTTTCAGTGAGCTTGTAGAAAGAGCCTCTTTCATTGTAAATATAAGCATATAGCTGGTGGGGTATTAAGCTTGTACGGTCTTACATTACACCCAGCAGGTCTTAAAATGGATCCACCTTCTATTGCATCGACCGCTTCAGAATTACTTTCTGCATCGATTTAAGCTTGCTCGTCCGCATGTCCGTTTTCTGTTTAAAAGTTCAACCGCAGAATGCAATTTTTGATATATTTTGATGAGATTTTATACACTAACGTGCTTTGGCCCACTTATCTCATAACGCCTTATTTGTGGAGCACGTAGGATGGCAATTATATATTTATTTAGGTCACCGTCTTGCATAGAGATTATAATGAAAAGCAAGCCACTGTATGACAAGAAAGTGTCGCTTGTACTTTCTTATGACGGAAACAGTTTGGATCACGTCATACGATGTTTCGAGTGTCCTTTAATGTCCGGTCTTCCATGAGAAACATGTCTTTACATGAAGTTAATATATAATTTTTGCAAAACGACCGAATGACTGTTCTACGCGAAATGGTGTAGACCATCAAATAGTTGGTCATAATGTTCTTACTTGGTTTTTGTTTATGCTTTTGTTTGCTATGTGTGTGTACGTGTTTTAATATCAGCTTTGACAGCCTATAATGCTTTTATACGATCCTTCCTACACTTCAATTTGAAAGAAAAGAAAGAGAAGATTTTCTCAGATAATAATTCATACACAGTCTTTTGGCCGATTTAGGCCATATTTGATGCCGTCACCTTCATTTTTGAGGCTAGAAGAATGCTTATGAAAGACGGACATGCCAACAATTTCCAATATTGATCAAGAATATGTTAGCTCTTTTGGACTTTTCAAACCTTTTTGCATTCCAACAAAAACGTTTTACTTCATTCCTTTGTGGTGGGTGCAAAAGGTAACAAATTAAGATCATTGTTTTAGGTAAATCAGCTATATATACCTGAATACAGTCCTGCTCTCTGCCACCAGTAATGTACGGTACAACTTCAGTTACCTAATATTAATTATTTCTTTTCTTAATTTCTTCGTTTGGCTAAAATCACTGTAGGAGGTGGTGTCCAAAATAAATAGACCTATGCGACCCTATATGATCCAAGAATAGGGCGTTATGAGTGGGCCAAAGGACGTCATTGTAAAAAATATCATCGAAATATATCAAAAAATTACGTTCTGTCGGTAGAACGTATGAAGAGAAGACGCACAAAAGGACGGACGAGTTTAAATCGATGCAGAAAGCGATTCGAATCGATTGCTGCAATAAAAGGTACGTTCACCTTAAGCCCTTTCTGGCCTACAAAGACTTTATATTAATTAAGGATATAATATTAATTTTAAGCAGGACATATGTCCGGTACAATAATAGCTTGGCAAAGGTGAACAGGCAAGTCGGTTTCTCTTTGCAGGACGATCAAACCTATCTAATAAAGCACATAAACAGTGTTCTACATTTTAGATATATTATGCAGTATTTCACATCTCCACAGTGCTTTCGTTATGCACACACAAATTTCATTTACTTCCGATTTACTGTAGTGAGCACAACAAAAAAACAAAAAAGTTTTTTTTTTTTAATTCCTGAAAATTATGATAACAGAATAGTTTAATGGGTACTTAATAAATTTTACATAATTAACTCAGTTAACTGCAAAGTAATTAGGTTAAATATGAAAATCATTCAATCAATTGAGTTGAAGTTGCATTGATTGAAATTATTGAAAATGTTTTAGAAAAAATTGCAATAAAATAATATTTTCAGTTTTTATCATTAATTGTCGTCGCAAACAATGCGTTATTCATACACACACACACACACCCACACATGCACAAACAGAGAAACACTTACATTTTTATATATTCTTTCATAATAAATTTTATCATTTCTTAATTTTTTTTTGCTTTAAAATTTTTTATTTTGTCTTTTACTTTGTCTTTTTTTCACTTTCTTCTACTGCGCGTTTTTTCTCTACAGCTGTTTACTGCAGTCTTTCCTGTGAATGACTAAATGACACAAAAATTCTCTAAAACTTTTAATTATGTTAAATCCTTAGTAACGCAAATGCTCAGAATATCACAGATTTGCTTATCGTGTATAAAAAATATTTACTTAAAAAATTTAAATAATTCGAATAAAAAACAAATTTTTAACACTTAATAAGCAAAATAAAAGAAAAAAGTTTTATATGAAAATTTGTTTTGTGTTTTGTGTTTTGTGTTTTAACATCACAACAGCCAGTTGGTGATAAAATTTTAACATCATTTCCTTTGTGATGTTCATCCAGACAATTGGTTGGATGGTTGCGTTAGGAATTGAATGAACACAATATTCAACATTTTAAAAGCTTTGAATTGGAGTCACGTATAACGAATGGTTTTTATTCGAACGATTTATTCGTTTGTCTTGATGATAATTTTTGCAATTCATTGTTTATACTTAGTTAATACGAGTATGTCAAGATAGATGTTTACTATGGATTTGTTATCAATTTTGAACGCATGAAGAAGAAAAGAAAAAAAGAAATTTACTGCGGATAAATGTTAAATGTTATTCCAAAGTAGCATTTGAACGATACATAAAACAGCTGTTTTCTGTCCTATTTGTATTCCGGTAATGTATTAAATTACACGAGTTTACATCTAATAGCTTTTGTAATTATTTGCACAAATAATTTAATGCATTTTCTTCAATTACTCTACTCACAGGCTATCAGTATAATGAGTTTATGAGTCATTTTTATCACATTCGAAAACATTCGTCAGAGTTTACTTAATCTTAATGAAACTTTTATCCATTTAATCATATCACTACATCTGTCTGTCCGTCCATCTAGACGTTGGATATCCTTTGTTCTGGCATGTCTTTAAACGTTAGTTCTTGGGAAAACTTGTCCATGTTTATGGATGCATTCGCCCTTCAGTTGTTCGAACTGTGAAAATTGCGCTTTGCCTCGCTTTAAATTGCGGAAATGATTATCGCAAAAATTTGAAAAGAAATATTTAATAATGTGATCAAAAGGAAAGCAAGGCTTCTTTGTTTATATTCGACATTTAAAAATACTTTTCTGTTACGTTAAAAGCACCCTCTCCCTGAGATTTGTATAAAATTCCAGGATGATATTTTCAGGAATTAAGAGAAAGGTTTGCTTATTCACATACGATCCATTATCGCGATGTGGAAACCTAGTACGATCGTCCAGGTAACATTTAAGTGATATTATTTGCAATCGTTGGAATCGGAACGGAAGAAATTCGCAATACACCACAGTACTGTAATCGAAAAAACTTCAAACCTCCAAATTTTTCCACGCAATATAGAAATTCCGATCCATTTTCAACCGATTTAAGGGGGAATCCACAATAATAGCTTAAAAAAAAGTTTTCTTGAATTTTTTTTTTTTTTTGGGGGGGGGCCCCGCGGCCCAAGGAGAGATAATAGAATAATAATATTAGCCAGGGTTAGTAAGAATTTTCTTTAAGTGTATGAAAAAATTTATTAGTTTTGAAAAATGTTAGAAAATGACAATACCGAGATCAGTTTCGCGAGGTATCCTTAGTTCAATCAATCCAGTTTCTATATCGATTTGGTGTTTCGTATTTCTTACATCAACTTCTAGGTGCATTTCGTAGAATTTTTGAAAAATTTAATTTTTCAATTTTTGTTTGATTGGCAAGTGTTTGAATAAAAGAAAAACAAAAACTTAAAGATATATTTAACTTAACTTGTCATAAAAATACATCGAGGTGCACAAGAGAAGGTTATTTTAAAGATTTTGTAAATAATGCCGTTATGCTGGATATTGATTTGAGAAATCGTGAGAGAAGATGCATTTGATTCTTTACACACATGATATTTTATTAAAATGCATTTCTTTCTTAGCTCTTCTTCTGCCTGTAACGCCAGCATTATAAATGTTGCATGTTCAACCTCATTCACTTTCTTCTGCGATTTTATACTGAAAAATCGTATTTTTTGCGCGCCTTTCATCTTGTACCCGCACCGTGTTGTGAAATGATGGAGAAAATTGGTAAGAAAATTGGAAAGAAAAAATGGTTTACGTATTTTCAAAAGCTTTAAAGTATCCATTAATCTGATAAGAAAAATAGGTTTTTGTGAAAAATTTACAGAGTTTTCCCTTTATAACCGTACAGTTATATAAGCTGCATCTGTACTTTAAAGTTTTAGAATTTCAAAAATGAAGAAAAAACTTGAGAAGCTTGTATCTATCTATGCATAATGTACGTACATGCAGGAATATCGGGTCAAAGGTAAGTCAACACCGAAAAAAATGTGCCAAAGTCTTTCAAAAATCAAAGTTATTAGACACTTGCTTCGCTTATGGTGGTGTTCTGCACTGTGAACCACGGATTTTCGAAGGATTTTATTTGGGGATTAATTTAAAGTCGCCGAAGTAGATTTGGAATAATGAATAGATTTAAAGGAGAAAACCGCTACTACTAGTAGCAGTAGTACATGTTTATAGAGTATTTATGTATGTTGTTGTCTTCTCCTTCTGCTATTCAGCAAATCAATAATCGACAATTTACTAACCCCACTGATGTATGTATGTATGTATTGCTTATCTATCCGATTCACATGTGCTGTACGAATGCGAAAACTATTAATAAATTTGATGAAATGAAAACTTCACACACATCCACTTGGATCGATTGCGTAAGTGCACACTGATTGAAAATGACCCTAATACACCAACAAACATCATATAATACTTGAATTAAATAATCGCCGGAAAAACAATAAATTTGCAAATCGCTTTTACTCATTATCTAGAGAAAGAGATTACAAAGATTGTTTTGCAGTCGATTCATTATGATGTCTCCGTTAGATATGAACTTCTTTTTGATTTACACGGAATTTCACATTACCGTTGACCAATGTTCTTATTTCTTCAAACATAATTTCTATAGAATAAATTACTCATGAAAGTCCTAAACTGTGAGAGAACTAATCTTTCAGTTATTCAAACTAGGTCTGCATTGGTTTTCTCTTTTGCTGCATTTCTTCTTTTTATTATTGTCGTATCACAGGTTATGAATACTACTTGCCATAATCAATTGAATACTTTTTGACTTAGTTCATTAGTTCATCGTCTTTATATGAAAGCTTAGTTCTCCTCACAGTAAGCCACAAACTGAATACAGGAAGTCCAGTACTTAATACAAAGAGTGGGAATGCTGTTGTAGACGTATATAGATATGTGTTTTATGAAGAAGATTATTTCATTGAAACCATTGCCTAGAGTTAGTCACTACATTTATCGTATTTTTGATCACATGTGAATTCCGCGCCGAAAGGATGTCTGGTCTATATTTCTTTTTATTTCTTTTTATGTAGCGTCGTACACGGGAAACAACAAGCCATATCTACTTTTGTGTTGCTAATATATCTTAGACTAGTTTCGCGCTAACCTGGTTTCCGACTAAACGTTCGTCATGACGTGGTTGAGACTTAATTCGATCAATTGCAATCAAAAGCTTTGCTTAATAATAGCTAATTACATTGCATCTAGAGTATGAGTAGACGAGTAGATAAGAATCTCGCTTACCAAGTGAGCTTCAAATGTTAGTGTGGTAGAATTTAGTTTGGCCGTAGCTGTGCTGAGTTCTCAGTCAGTGAAGGTTGCGGTCATCATCTTTCTATTTCTTTCTAATCGTTCCCTTCCCACCCTTCTTTCTGACCATTATCGCGTTACGTGATCAGGTGCCATACCCTGATCAGATAAAAAAGAAACAGAAAGGCGATAGCTTCGTTCAAGACTTGCACAAGGTTGCGCAAAAGTATGCGACTATGTAATAAATCTCTTCTCTCTCTTATCTCATCATTCTTCTTCTTGCTCATGTTGCTAAGATCGAAAAAACAAACAATGATTCCTCGTGGAAATGAGTAAGCACTACAGTTAGTTCTGTAATATTGCCGTTACATGAGTTATTCCTCATATTTAGATTGACATGAGGTCTATTTGAAAATTGTTTGTTATAAAATTCGGTTGGAGTACGAATTTTTTCCAATTTTCATCAAACATATATGAGATGATAATAATATTGATTTGTCATATGTAATTTAGCTCCGTATCAAGGATTATTTCATGTATTATAAAGCATATGCACATCCAACACATACGGAAGCAATGGGTGAAAAAAAAAATATAAATAAAATGATTTAACGAATATTGGTAAGCAAATTAGAGAAATGACTATAAAAAATTTTGATGAAAATATTTATTTGAATTAATATATTAAAACCAATTTGTTAAAAAATATAAATTTAAAATTTTCAATCTTAAGGAAAATTGTTATGTGACGTGCGTCGTTCTTTAAGGGCATTCACACCAACCACACATGGTCGTGCATGTTGAGTTCAAGTTCAATGATTAACAATTGACGATGTTTCAACATTAAATAATTTTAATTTAATAAATTAAAACTTAAGCAGACACACTGACACAAACTCTGGGCAATGAAAAGAACCGAGTGACACTTGATATCACAGAAAACTGTGATGTTGCGATGCTGTGAACTTAAAACAACTCAAGTAAAACAAGTGCAAACAAATGAATTAACTTACAATATATAATATATATTATGTAAACGTATTTATAAATAAACATATATGAATAATTAATTGAAAAGTTCATGGAGCGAAAATCGTAAAATAAAATATTTCCCTTATAAGCTTTCCTTTTATTTTATTTGAAAGATAAATGTTTTCCCCTCACTCACTTTTACGTCACTAGCTATCTAGTAAAAGCTTGGCGTGTCTAAGATTTGAATTTCGATTTTTTATGACATACCATGGTTTTATTTGTATTACGCGTAAAAGTAATTGAAATTAAAGTTTATTTAAAATTGTTTTTTAATATCATTTTTTGTTGTTGTTTTTTTTTTTTTGAGTTTATTACAATAGGATTTGCCTCATTTCTAGGATTCCCTTTCTATTGATTTCTTCCCGGGTAACTTTGTACAGTCAAAGAAGAATTAAGATAGTTCGTGGCATTCTCTACTCTCCACTAGATAAGACTGATTGTTATATACCCTACACCCCTTATCTAATACAATTCTTAATTTATTTTTGTGATAAAATATTAAAAAAATATATCATTTTTTTATGTCAAGCTGTGTCATTCATGGAACCAGACTCAAACCATGAATTGACTTGGTTTCACCTAAGCAAATTAAGTTTTGCTTTTCGCAGATGCTCAACCAGTTACGTCATAAATTATCAACAATTAGACGTATTTGACATATAAAGGCTTACGTTTCATGGGAAACATTGCACGGAGCGGGATCCAAGAAATAGGTCTGTCAAGTCCAAATTTGTTATGGAAATGCTATTAAGGGCTATTTTTCACAATAATATATTAAAAATAAACATCACTTATGCCATCAATTTGATTCATTAAAAGCTGTCCGATCCAATCAATTTTCTTTCTGGTTCGTCCTTGAGCCAAAATACGTCTTCCTTGTACAGATACTTGAAGAGATATAGGGACTTACCACTAATAATATGAAGCGAGAAGCTATTGTGGACATGACCAAATGCTGTCCACAATCAAACATTTGTTTAGTGTTAGTCGTTGAGCTAATACCATGAAGCTTACCTGGCGAATAACTATCACTTTTTCTATACTCGATCAATATTATTGTTTTATTTAAATCTTTTAAAACATAAAAAAAAAAAAGAAAAAATGCAATCTTTGCATGAATTTCAACATTTATTTTACTTTAAAATTGATGCGCTGCGAACTTTTCAATTAACTCCAGCATTTATATAAACCTTTTTTAAGTGCGCAAAACTTTCAAACAATTTTTCATGCAACAATTCCGCAACAAAACTTAAAATGAGAAATTTTAACAATAAATTATAAAAATTATTGAACCAAAAAACATTTTAGAAAGATACCGAAAATGAACTTAAACACAATGAGCGGAAAATATAAAATAAATTTAATAAAAAACAACAATTGCTTGCTATACGGTTTAATGTCCAACGCAAGACTACGATAGACTACACAATAGACTACGTAAGATAAGACTTTATAAAATCGCTTTCAGAAGCAACTTTGCCATAATACAAACATTAAGAAAATGCAGTTTAGTCATTCGCTCAGTTATTCTACGTTCGCGTTTAAGGACAGCTGTCAATTGTCTACCAAATGTATTAAATAAGTATGAGGATAAGTGACGATTTGCATTGTTCCATAAAATCGTCATTTCTTTCTACAGCAATGAAGAACAGACATGTACCTGTTGATGAGGTTTATTGCCCAAAATGTGTTACAATGGTAAATTTCATTTTACTAGATTTTGTTTAATAGCAATAAAAACTATTGCAATCAACCAGTCAACGAGGCAAAGAAATTTTATACCGATATGTTGGTCTGTCACAGCTGTGTTGTGTATCCTCGAGAAAAACATATATAAGATAAAGACAAATAAAAAACAGACAACGTTTTTACTCTCCAT
This sequence comes from Glossina fuscipes, assembly GCF_014805625.2. Taxonomy (NCBI): domain Eukaryota; kingdom Metazoa; phylum Arthropoda; class Insecta; order Diptera; family Glossinidae; genus Glossina; species Glossina fuscipes. The sequence goes on from NW_023998416.1 coordinate 24,661,259, forward strand.
ATTTCTAAATAAGATAAATTGATAAAAAAAATAAAAAAAACAAAAACAAAACATCGCACATTAAATATACCCTACGCCATTTTGTCCAATAAAACCCTTCGCATATCCTTGTCAAAAAATACCATGCGTGTGGACTTTGTTGAGTCTGGATTTGAGAAGGGGTAGGCGAGAAACCGCCTAAACTAACTTAGGTTTATGTTTGAAATCAATATTCTGGACCATCTTTCATTCTAAAATACTAAAAAAGAGACTTCAGGCTTATCTTTCGTAGAAGGGCGACATGTACATGTATAGGTTTGAAGTTCAGCGGATGGATAAAATAATACAAGCATCGGACATATGCAAAAAACTTTGTTTATTAATAAACTGTCGGTCCACCATTTACTTGTAATGCAGCGGCATTTCTTCGCAGAATAAATTCGTAGAGTGTTTGAGTAGTTTCCAATGGCATGTCGCGCTGCTCTCGTACCAAAATATTTGCTAGTTGCTTCAATGATGGTGGCGAAGAATATCTGCTCTTCATACCCTTCTCTAAAGCTCGTCATAAAGGTTCAATTATGACGAGAACTGATGATTGTACTGGCGAGGGAAGACGTTCGATGATACGGACGCGTTACCATTTTGAAATGCGGCAGCGTTTGGCAGCAAGATACAAACCATATTAAGAACTTCATCATTGAGGATGCCAAGGATGTTCTTTTGCAGTAATCCGGCCCGTGACGAGAATGAGAGGATCAGTTGAATACCACGACATGACCGTCCAAAACACCACGAAACTTCCCCCGTGCTTGTCTGTTATAAGGAGGGTGTCCGGATCGTAGGCTTTGCTTGTTTTCTCCATACATAAACAAGGTCTTTTATTAAGTGAAACGATGTGAAGAATGATTCATCGGACCATACCACATTGAAGAGTGTGAGGGAGTTGTGGTGACTATGGCATCACTTCTCTCGTAGCTTGGCATTGGCTTAAAGCTTTTTAGAATCGCGGCACTTGACGACTTTGATCGGCAAACCTTAAAACAGCATAAATGTTTTTCTTATAACAAGTTTTCCAAGATGAGTTTTTTTCTGGAGGACCGTTAAAGATCGTGATTAAAGAGGTGTTTAGTGTAATCCGTTTGCAATAATGTCCATCGTTAAGCCAGCACATACCAGTTTCCAAGGTTTGATTAAATTTTCGTGAAAATTGCGAAATATAAGAATACATAGGCAGGCTTTAGAGGGACAGAGGGACAGGTGGGCTTAGATTGGCTCAGAAGAATAACGCAAAACAATTGACATAATGAAAGTACATTCTGCCTTAGTCGTTTTCTTGTTTCTCGTGTCTATTGTTTCTGCCGGGTATAGCAATGCATTTCAAAAAAATTTCTTTTTTTGAAAAGCAGTAAGGAAGCTAGAATAAGAAAAGAGAAGTAGAAGAGTGATTTCAGAAGGTCTTAAGCCTTAAGAAAAAATCATCCAAAGTTAAAGTGTAACGAAAAACTTTCTTACCATCTCAAGCGAAGAAGAAGCATTGTCTGATGTCGAACACAAAGGGACTCAGTTTCTTAACTTGAAAAAGCAATTTCAAGATTAGTGTAATAATTTTTAAAGCATGAGCAAGCGATATGGCAAATCTTCTTGCGGTCCGGATAGCTGAGCGTTTGATTTTGCAAAATTATTACGATATCTCCGCTTATTTAGACTTTAGAACCGACCGTAGAAATTGAAAATCAAATTATTTAAACTTGAAAGTGAAAAATAAGGTGAAATCAGAGTTCAACAATGTTATCAAATTGATAACTTGCTATATAGATCAGTCTTTTAGCATGATAATGCCAAACACGAGCATTGTCAGTTTGTTTATAACGAACATTGCAATTATCGATATCTTAAATCTAAATTTAAGTTAAAATACTTCGATAAACAAGACACTTGAAAGATAAAACTTGGTATTTACGTAATCGTATGGTGTCTTATCTCATTTCATTATAAAAAAAAAAAAAAAAAATTATATTGAAAAGTATTTTAAAACCACATCAATCGTTATTATAGGCAGGCAGCACTGCTAATACGCAAATAGTCTGCATAACGTAGACTAACCCATTTAACGTAACGTAACATTATAAAGCGTATCTTATGGTATAAGTAGTTTTTAAGTGGCAAAGTTGTGACTTTCAAAATTGTGGTGAAATCTATGTCTCGATGGAATTTTCATGATATTATCGACCATAAGAGTAAACAAGGTGGCTTTTACTATTTATCAATATCAACCAAAGAAAAAAAAAAAAATTGAATAAAGTCTGAAATGATGATGAAATAGACAAGAGAATGAACATGATTAAGTTGCTTTAATTGTTCGTCCACTCCACAAACATATACATTGTTTAGGGGATTTCTCTTAACCGCATGGGACAATATATACGCAGATATAAATTGATTATCAAATTGAAAATTCTTGAAGGAAAGCATTTTAAGAAAAACTTATTATTATTATTATTATTTTAATTTTAGACTAATGAATTGAATTCTTAGACTAAAAAAAGAGACATTGAGCACTAGCAACACAGGCTATCGGCTCTAATTTAAATAAATGGATATTAGATAATAAGCTTAGTAGTATTAATAAAGTAAAATATTGAATTGATATTCTGTTCTTAAGTTGATTGTAGAATGTACAAAGGGTTAATCGTTCCAAATGCAATACTTCTAGCCAAGGAAAAGTTGAGGCAGTCGCAGAGAATGTGCTTTATAGTAAGAGTTTGTCCACAACAGCGGATTGGGGGAGAAGACTTCTTCAGGATCCATTGGTGAGTTGCAATTGTATGACCAAGGCGAATTCTCGAAAATGTTTGGATTTTGGTTTTCTCAACATTTGTTGGACATAGAGGTGGAGTTAATTGAGGGTTAATGCAAGAGTAGTGTTGATGATGGTATTGTAAATTTCCTTCCGCAATTTTCTCTTTAAATTTTCTTCCAAAGTATCTTTGAAGATCCAACTTTTCCATGACATCATCCATAATTAGAGGAGCAGAAGCAGCATACTGTGCCGCTCGATCAGCCTGCTCATTTCCCGGTAAACCGATGTGACTTGATACCCAAAGAAAAACTTATATTATTGAAATGTTTGTGAAGACTTAAAAGACAGTAATCGTGGCCGTCTTAAAAAAGTACGCAAAAATTTCAAAATATTATTGTCAAGTGACTTGGTATTTATAGAATACCACTGTGATCAGAAGGTAGTAAGACGTTTGGATTCTAATTGAGCGATCTTCTTCAAATCCTATATCAAATTTTTCCCTTAGTTTGATTGTTACTTAACTAATATTCCTCTCAAATTTCATGCCAATAGGTGCTTGCATATATTTTGATCATTCCTTTTAGGCATTTATTCAGAAAAATGGGCGCAATTTATATTAATTAAAATATTTGCATTCATTTTCTACAACTTTTAATCACTTTTTAAAATGAGCCGTTATACGAGAAATAGTCGAAAAGCGCTTTTGTCCTTGAGCCTAGTGTATTAAGTTTCGTCAAAATATCTGACTACAGGCTGACCGCAAGAAAACTATACGGACAGACAAGCTTAAATCGATTTAGAAATGATTCTGAATCGATCGGTATAATAAAAAATGGGACAGTGTGGTCCACACATTCCCACGAACTTAATATGTCCGTGCACCATAAATGGTGTAGAGTACAAAAAAGAAGTTACAACGAAGAGAATTGATTTTCTCTAACGAAGAAGATTTATTCATCTCAACGGATTAGTCGGCCCAATGCACTTTGGAACTACAATGCTCTAGCAAATTTTAACGACACATCATGATTTCTGCCTCGATAATAGGCTGACTCCTCTGTGGAAATGTGCTAAAAGTATCTACGCCATCTTGACATTCACAACATTAAAGTCTGAGTCTGTTAAGTCACGTTTTCCTATCAGAACTGAAAACCTTCCACTAAAGTTAACATTTCCTGGTTATTTGGTACTTACTGCAAACGTGTGCAAAAACCGCAACATAACTAAATTTTGGAAACGAGTGAAGCTGTCGAGCTTAGGGTTTGGAGATTCACTAAAGAATATCCATTGAAAGGATGTAAAAGATGCTTACAAAAACAGTTCCTTAAGATGGAAATGAACTAAATAGGTCGTCATGTATGTGTTTGCTTAAGAGAAGATAAAGAAACACTCATCTTTAAGTAAGCTTTTTATATCCTTCATTTTTTTTTTTTTTTTTTTTTTCAAAATGTTTGCAACGCTCAGAAGGAAACTTTAGGGACAACACGAAGTACGTATGCACTTGATCAGCATCAAATTCCGACTCGATTCAAGTCCGCCAATCTCTGTAATATCTGTTGGAAATAATTTCCTGGCTATCCACTTCAAATTTGGCAAACATGGAAGGTTCTTGCACACAGATTCGTGTTGGAAATGGGTCGTAGGACATGCCTGTAGTACTTCTGCAAAATTTTGAACGTATATTGTATGGGTGATGCAGCTGTACCTCCACAAAAATGGCAACAATCGCCTACACCTACACAATGATCTAGTGTATCAATGTTTAAGGTTTTTTTCAAAGGCGCAGAAACAAGTTTGAAAAACCCCATTAAGTATATAAATTCTCGGACAGTTTGAAATTTCGAAACATGTCCGTCCGTTCATCTGCCCATCCGTCTGACTGCGCAATCGTGTGATATCTGTGGTAAATATTCTCCCGTTCGCAAAAAATTAAGATATCGCCTGCAAACTTGCAAGAGAATTTGGAAAAAGATCACGCCTATAATACGCCCGCACTTGTATATAACAAACACTGTGAACACCTTTGTTTTCTGCGTTTTTTGCACGTTACTCATAAGGTACAACGCACATACATAATATAACTTTCCATCTTTATTCTGAAAATAATAAGAAATCAGCCACACCCACTCAATATTATAGAGTACGAAACGTTACTTCTTTTCTTTCTTTTTTTTGTTTTTTTTTAGGATCAGGATGATGGGTATAAAAGATTCGGTCACGACTGAATATATAGGTTTTCTACTTGTTCTTCTCCATTTAATGTAGTTTCCAATCTTTGCTTTTGTTGCGTACAACTAACACAATGCGTGATTAAATAAACTGCTTGCCCAATAACGCAATAACGAGGCTTTTGCAAACGATCGTGGTGTACGTACGTACGTATATAAACTCATCGTCAAGCGACTTGACTTCAAATTGGAACATTAAAAATCATATTCTGCACGTCATGGTTACTGTTAACCTCTTGTATAAAACTTTTTTTTTTTTTTTGCGAAAATCTAACCTAAGATAAGCAAATTTAACTTAAGCTAAGTAAAAATTTCATAAAGAGTGTGTGTTGTAGAATTATGCAAAAACTTAAACGACATAATTGAAAATAGCATGAAGTTATTAATTATACAGACGGTGTAGCAATTATTTGGACGTGAATTAATGGAATTGTAAGCTCAAGATAAGTTAGCGCCACTTACTGCGAAAATATGCCATTAATTACTCGACAATCCAGCGCAATATATTCTAGTAAACTTTTGGATCTTCTTCAAAACTATAAATTGCGAACAGACGCCTGAAGTGCACACTTGTATCTACTTGTATTTAAACATATATGGTCATACATACATGCATAAATCCACGCGATAACAAATTAATGATATGAACAGAAATTTTCAATCACTGTCGACGATTACGCTCTTATTTACGACTATGTCTGGAAACTTAATTTGTGGTTTTATTGAAGTTTTCCATATATATATATATATATTACAACCTGCAGCTTTTCAATTAACTTACATACGGTTTCAATTATTTAATAATTAGTTTGGCAAAAAAATTTCATTAATTAGTAACTTATTGAATGAACATTTTTTAAATGCTTTTAAAATTACTGAGAATATCTTTTACAAATGGTTATATTTTATATATATTTTATATATTTTATATTTTATATATAGGTGAGAGGGAAAGTTCTATCGTATTTTAAATAGGCAGGTAATTTTTCTTGTAAATAAAAAAAAAAAAAACATCTGGCCAATGAGTCATTCAGACTTTGTTTTTGTTTGTTTAGGTTGCTGTATAATATAAAAGGGGTCTTTTTTTTTTACCTTTCATCGTTTACTTGTGATATTTAAAGTGAAAAATATGTCGGTAGATAAAAAGTGCATCTATGACAATGCATTTTGTATGAATTTCAAAAAGTAAGCAACGCATCAGTTGCATGGAAAAGATATTGTAAATGTTCGTACTTGTCAAAGATGGTTTAGCAAATTTCGTTCCGGGGATCTGAGCCTCCAAGAAAGTGATTGATCCATGTTGGAAAATAATCCACATTTAACAATGTCGAGAAATTGCAAAAGAGTTAGGCATTCATCGTATAACGGTTGGAGATCATGAATAAACTACGACAGAACTTTCCCTCCAAACTATTATTTACTTATTAATATTTCTTTTTTTTGTTTTTGTTCTATGTAATTAAAAAAATATTAATTCAAATTCTTCATAACATTAGTTATTAACAATTAGGTTGAATGTTATTTGATCGCAACACAGGCAGAGAAAAGAAGAATTTATATTACATTATAAGTAAGAAGACCGGAATATGGCTGCCGTCGAATCTCTTATGCCCCTTATAGTTATTTTAAAAAAGACTCTAAAAAAATAATATTTTCATACTTAATAATGTTGAATGGGCATGGCAAACATTTTTTTTTTCTATTTTTGTAAACCAAAAGAAGCACAAAATCCAGGAAGCTAAACCGATAAATTGATAAATCGGACTCATCGTTATGGTGTATTATGGACATGTATTATGGACGAACCCTTTCACCAATTTGGGCCCTTTTCAGTGTCAACGTGCGTGCAATGGCTACCTAGCAGAAGTGGATATTACAATTTGTCCGTGTATGCAAGTACTTAACAGACAATTGACAGACGGACTGACAAACATGACTAGAACAATTCAGATTTGATATTAATCGATAATATGTGTAGACTTTATACGGTATCTGGAAGCTTTCCTCTGGGTGCTGCAAACGTTTTGACAAAAGAATGAAATTTCAGTATTCTATAACATTGAATGGGCGCGGCCGATTTTTGCCGTTTATGTGCGAGTGCTACAGTACCATCCATAGAATATAAATGCAATCTGTTAGGTTTATATTGATTGTGACTTATAATTAAGAAGTGAATATAAATGTAACTTTTTATCATCGAATCTTTTGCGGTTTGTAAGTAATGGGTATTTTTGAAAACAAATGAGGTCTTTTTCTATTGTGGACCTTGATAAACTTGGCTCAAGTGCAAGAAGTTCATTTTTACGACTAGGATAACACTTATCATAGTCATTACACAGACGGACGGATGGACGGGCGGACGGACAGACGGACATGTTTAAACTGTTTGAAGACTTGCTGTTGATCGACCATATATATATATACTTTATGCGATCTCTGAACTTTCTATGTGAATGTTGCAAACGTTTTGAATATACTTCCCAGCCTTCATGGGTGAGCGTAATAGCGATTTATTTATCTATATTTACGTAAATTTTTGTTTGTTCGCTTGTCAGATTCGTCTAATAGCATATTATGAATGCATGTTAGCTGAATAGTTTCATAATGGAAAATGGCCATGAAGCAATAGCCTCAAGTGAAAGAAATGCTAACGTCCATTAGATCTAAATTGTGGACGTACTGACAAACTGATCAAGACCATAGTTCCAATTTTTCAATATAATTGCATTCGCGAAATCGAAAATTGTAGACGAAAATTTGGCAAACTGTTCCGGATATGGATTGGGATTGTTTTCTTTTACATTGTGGTTGTGTATGTGAACAATTCACGTCCACGTTTTAACCTCTTATTCTTAATCGATCAAAAAATTTTTATATCAAACTTTAGGTTCCTTCGGTTCCAGATTCACAAAAAATGGCTCGCCAAATTGTAAAAATAGGTATATAATACCTAGGAAAAAGTAAAACGTGTGTGTTCCAGAAAAGAGAGAATAGAATTTGCTGCATTTATATCATTAGAAACAATACATAAAACTAATACAACAACAAGAAGACTGCTTTTTTATAAAGCATTTTTAATTTTAGAATTGAAAAGTTGACGAGTGCCCAATAGATGACTATCTCTTGCCAAGTAGGTGAGTATCTGAAATTCGTTGCGGATCGAATGCAATATTTTAACTTACTAACAGTTTATTAGCTGGTTGCTAGCAAGTTAATTGCTTGCTAACATTGTCAACTTTAGTGTATGTGTTTTAACCGCTTTCGGTTGCTGCTGTAGGGTAGTACCTGAAACAATTTACTGATGAACTAATATTTGCTTTCATTTTTATTTAAAATTCTCTTTCACATGAATTTAATTCACACTTCCGCTGTTGACGTTTTACTTCATCCTATTGCACTATTGGATAATTAAGTTAAAATAAAATAAATATATATATATATAGAACACATCTAATGATACTCGTAAATGATATATAAACGTATGGCTTTTGATATCGATTACAAGAAAACCTTAATTAATTGCTTCTTCTTTTTTTTTTTTTTGTATTTGAAAATGTTTTATAATGTTATTCTGTAAACTTGATATTAATATGGTTTACATCATCTTCTTATATAATTGCCTGATGTAAGATATTCTGAGAGGTCTGGACATTAGGTATTGATTCAAAACAAAAAAAAAAAAAAAAAACAAATTTATATAAATTTATTTGTTATTTGAAACCGCAGCGGTATGTCTCGAATATACAACCAAGTATAATAATTAGTGAAATTTAATTTTAATTTATTATTATTATTATCATCATCATATACTGAGATGTTTGATCTAAACACTTTAAAAAGTTGCATAGTCATATTAGTTTAGTGATAGATATTATGTTCTCTCCTTCACGGTTCATAGGATGAGATGCTGCGAAAAGGAGTCTTCGAATTTTGAAAAGACTCCAGCACTTACAAAGCCTATGTTTAATCGTAAGATTTTTTTACCTATTTTGACTTTCTTGACGTGTATTTAATATGGAAGTGAAACGAGATTAGGATTAACATGCGAGTAATGTTGATTTTTTACGCCAATTTTTTCTTCAATTTTTATAGCCTACGCCACTTGTGCTACAGGGCACATTAAGTTTATGGGGACGTATGTAACACGCAGAAGCGCTTAAGATAGACTCACCTTTTGTTATACCGATTGATTCAGAATCATTTTCTAAATCGATCTGTCTGTCCGTCTGATGTCTGTCCATGTAAAGTTTTAAATATAGGATCGCAATTACATCGCTATGCGTTTAATAGCTAAAGCGAATTGCGAAGGATCAAAAAGTTTTGATATGATCGCACTTTTGTTTACGCTAGAGAGGTTACATTTGATTTACAAAATATATGCAATTAATAGATATTCGCGTCGAAGCCCAGTAGAAGAGCTGCATAAAAAGTGTCTGTTTATTGAAATTATAATTATGATCTTTGGACTTTATCGAGAAGACATTTCTCAGATATTCTTCTAAATAAAAAAATTAAAATGAAAATTATTTTTGCGCGATACAGCACTTGCGATAAGGGTTTGTTAAGTTTATGCAAATGTATGTAACAGTTAAAAGGACACACACACACACAAATTTTGTTATGACAATCAATTCAAAAACACTTTCTGAACTGATTTAAACACGTCTTTATGTCTCTTAAGAGAAGTAAGCCTGTATATGGCAACAATGAGTGACTGCTAGGGTATCGTTATGAAAATTGTGGCTGACATATGACAAACAATTTGACAAATAAATTTGTTGCATTAAATTTAGATTACATCCATTTATTTTTTGGTTTCTTTTACATAAAAGGATTGTCATGAGAAACTAAACTTTTATATAGCGATTAGATCTATCTTCATTTAGGATATTTAAGAATACTTGGCCTTGATGGAATTAATGTTTTAACATATCTTTTGTAAAAACCATTTTGACAATAAATAAACAATTTTGTTTTTATTGTTACAAAAAAAAACTAAAAAAAAGAAGAAAAGTTAAACTCTTGCGTCTTATTACTCGTAAAAATGCTATGAATAGTTCGCTACTACGTATTAGAAAATCAAATTTGAATCCATCGAAAGACTTGAAAATCGTGCACATTGAATATTTATAGGTAAAAACATTTGAATATATAATTAAATCATTCTACCCAACACTAAAGGATGTGTGTGTGTGTATTTTGATTTTATCAAAACGTTCGTAATATCCAGAAATATACTTCAGAGATCCTACAATGTGTATATATCAGATTTTGAGTTGATCTGATCATTCTCTTTTCTTCTCTGGTCCACTCGTGTAATGTCTATGGCTGGCCGCAAAAAAGAAGATATCACCCGCGGTTGTAGGTCTTCTTTTTGTTTTTAAAATGTTCGATCACTCAGAGGATGTCTCCTGTACGTGTGATACGGTCATGCGGTCAGCAAGAGGTGATGCAAAATGAAGAGAGGGGGAGAGGGCTGCAACTTAATGGCCAATGCCAAAGTTGATATTGTGAAATGGAAAAAATCGGCCATGTCCAACTCGTATTATGTAGGACCGAAGTTTCGTTTTCTTAAATTTTTTTTCTTGTTCGGCTACAGTGCAATAAATTTTCTCAAAGTCAAATTGTAGTGGGTAAGTGTAAAATGCGTTCTCTAGAAATTATTTTAATGTTCGAAAGATTTATTGGAAAAGGAATGGATTGAGGGAACTTTTGATGCGTTAAACGAAATTTTTATGCATAGGGATAGTTTCATTCGCAGTTTGCACACTAATCTTGTCAAAACTTTACTGAAAGTATGTACACTTATAAGCATACGCAAATAGTTAAATGAAATTATTGTCATATCGAAAAATTTAAATATATTTTCTTAATAAGTAATCGAAAGTCCTTATAAATGACTTTAGTTGTTCATAGCGAGTAATTAACAAAAGATCTATTTTGTAGCGATATTTTGGATATTGAAAGACAAGTTTTTTTTTTTTGTTTGCTAACATATAGTTAACCTCCGAACATGTGCAAAATAATAATAAAAAATTTATAATATACTATGTGAACTTGATATTGCACAATAAACAAAATAGAAATTAGATTTACGTTATAAACGTGTGTACTGTTGGTATTTATTCATTTAATAATATAATATAGGCATATGTGTGTGTGTGCATATAAACATTAACATATCAATAAAATAATTGCAATATTAAATTTTCAATGTGAATTCTTTGGTAACTGTTGTAGAATATTAATTAATTTCTAAAATTTATACATTCCATGAGTTTTTGCAGCTTGCAAAATAAAAATAAAAAAGCAAAAAAAAAAAAACAGAAAATAAAAATAATAACTGTCAACCTTGCTTTAAAAGGAGGAGGGAGTAAAGGTATAAATAAAAGCACGGTTCGAACACGGTATGGATGGTTAGGTGGTTTGCAAAACTATTCTCACGTTATACAAATGAATACATGTCACGATTACGCTGGCCATTGTTTTATAGCACACTGTTAGTTTTATTATTATTTATCTAAAGAAGTTTTATGTAATTAAAATTTATGCACTATTATGTTATTTGCCTGAACAAAGAAAGGGAGAAATCAAAATAAAAAACTTATAGTCACTTTAGAACGAATCTCGCATGCCCAACATCCTAAGTGAGTGTATATAAGAAAAGGCGTCATTTTGGATCAGTTACGCAACGATCGATTACCTTATCCCTTATAGTCTTAAGTGATGATCTTCATGGATTTCGGAATACAAGTCTTTCGCTTCTGCGACACCGTCAATTTGTTGAAAGATGGACCGCGCTCATGTCTAAAGTCAATCAACTAACAGCACATGTGCCAACTTCCAGATCCTTCTTTCAATTTTTACGATGAAGAGTGTTGCAGGGGATTCTCGAACGCGACTTGGAATTATATTTTATTCAAAATTCCACATTCCGTATAATGGGCTACATTTAATACAAAGGTATATTAAGTTTATCGGGATATATGTTACACCCAGAAGGACTTAAGATAGATACAGCTCTTATTATACCGGCCGAATCAAGTTCCCTTTCTGATCTATTCAGAATCACTTTAAGAATCGCCTCCCGCCTGTCTTTCCCTCTTTCTCTCCCTCTTTTGTGTTCACCCTACAGAGCGGAAATTTTTAAAATATTTCGATGAAATTTGGTACCTTGACGTGTTTTAGCCTAAAGACGTGTGCTATCGAAAATAGTTAGGACTGGATCACTTTTTCAACTGCTTCCCCTTTATATCGCCTTTGTATGAAAAATTGTAGAGAGTTGTATCGTACTTAATGATAGAACGTGGCCAACTATAATAGTCTTATATGTTTTCTATTAAAAATATATATACCTTAACCCGTTGACGTAAACGACGTCTATAGCATTCCTATATCCTTGCTAGTATAAACCAAAATGAGAGAAGTGAAGTGTGTTTTTGCAAGCATTCGCTGATCTCAAAATGAAAGTCATCGTATTAAAGGATTTTTAAAAGATTTTTCCGCATATTGCAATAGTAATAAGAAATGCAGTACACCCATCATCCATCTCGCCGATGATTAGAAAAACAAATTAGTCTACTCACGTAATTAAAGTGAATTAATGAACTCAATGCGCTTGTTAAGAGGAAAATGTGTTAGACTTTCACGATAACTAATACGATTTAATTTAACGAAATGCTACTACACGTGGTTAATTGCATAGTCCGTGTTAGTAAATATTTAAATAAAATTGTACTTAATTAAAAAATCGCTTTTTTATTTAATAGTAAATCAAAAATAAGAGGAGAGAATAATAAGCTCCATCCCATCGTTAATGTGCGAGGAATTATCCTCTTTATATATATTCATAGTTATATAATTTTAGCTTGTGGTAATATTATGCAGCATTGGCTCATTTGCTCTACTTAATGTTTTTCATTGATAATCAATTACGTAATTTATTACTATCAATTTAATTAATGGTAGTAAGATATCGTTTTTTTTTCGTAATTCACCCCGTAACTACGTACAAAATATTCGCAAGCAGGTGCGCTTGGAAAATTCGGAAGAAGATCAACACAGCGTACAGTCTTCCGCCAAAAATTTACATGGCTTTATTAACTATTTCCCAATGATGGTTTCCTGACTTTTGAAAAAATTTCAATACCATATAGGTTGCGAACTTGGGTCTCCTCCCTTTAAGTCCTTATACTTCGTCTATCGGTAGCCGCATTCCCTATACTGACCCAATATTTTCCTGGAGTCTTTCTCTTCTAAATAGTTATCAATTAAGATGATGGCCTCCGGATTTGATGACAGTCTTTTTAACTTTTAGCTTGGGACTTAAAGTGAAGAGTAAGCAAATTGGTCAAGCAGTTCGGACTGTAATTAGTAAATATTCGCCTAGCGAACCGTTTAATCCTGGTGGACAAAAATAATTTTTTTGTACATCTTGCTGTTCTTTCGCTATTTCTTCTTCTTTCGGTTTTTCTTTTTTCAAAACAATCACTTAAGAAAAATTAATGGCTATTCAAGGAAACAGTTGCGATTGCTTTCCCAACCGAAGAGGCAGGTTGGTTCCCAGACACGACTCATTGTTTTGACTTTGGTTTTGGCTGTGGAGTATGTTGGCGTATCCAAGCAGTATTTGGATTAATTAATAGGCGTATGACTTGCTGGACTTGAGCTTCATAAGAGTAGTCGAGTAAGCAAGCATCGAGAGCAGAGTTTACTTGGGTCGTAGCTATAGTGAGCGGTCCGTCGGTATAGGTATAACACGTGCCAATTGTGTACACACTCACCATGATTACCCATCTCTTCCCCATTCTGTACTTTTTTCTGACTGTCACCGTATTACGCGTATAGGGGATATCCTCTGACTGATTGGCCACATAAAACAGTAAAGAGTTAAGTCGCTGGAAACTTGAATTTGAACAGGGTTTCGTTGTAGCGTCAGCTTTCCACGTCTAAATCTTGGTTTAGCAACTGACAAACATGATTTTTAAATATGCTCATCGCCTCCGGTCTTTCTTCAGACCCAGCTTGATAATCGTCTAGCATCACTTGGTGAACTTGTTTGATAATATCTTGAATGATTACAGCTTTTGTCCACCCTGGTAATGGTCATTGGAGCTGGTACAGCCACGTATCAATTCAACCATCAGAATCCTCGCAGATAGCATCTCTTATCCTCTTTTTTAACTTGTGTAGGTAGAGGAAACAACTTAGCGATAGCCCTTTATTCAATTTTACGATTTTCATAAAAACGCTCAAAGCGACTCACTAGAGCAATTGTCTAACCCCTTGGGCGCGTCCAAAATTGTTACAATATCGATGAGTGCATAATCGTGTTCACCAACTTTCATGTCAATGTCTATCATTTTCATATGCGAGTTGGAAATATTCCAGACGACCTTTGCCTTTACATCATCTCTTGAAAATTCTTTTACGTTATTGCACATGCCTTTGCAATCTTCATTTATATTCATACACATAAAGCTAGAAAATTAAATTATCAACTATAAAAAAATAAGTAAAAAATGAAGAAATAATGGCATAGATACTAAGCATAATTTTTAAAGTGTGACTGCAATTCCATTATAGTAAGTGAGACATAAAAATGCTGAGAAATGCTTTAGCGAAAAGCATGAATGCCACTGAAGGCGGAAGTAATTGCAGTAGATTTAAATCGCACTGGTCTGATTAATCAAACACAGCGTAATTGACGCATTTATGTGCAAATAAACCGCAAAGTCACGTTTAATGCATAATTTTAAAAGCATTGTCTGACTTAATAGGCAATTATTGACGCACAAGCATACATACATATATAACAATCGTTTACTAGATGCAAGTAGATCATGTTATCAGGTGGTGGTGGCTCGGCTGCGAATACTAGGTTAGCATATATAATTAATCCCGAAGACTCTTTCACATTTCATGCATTTAGTGCAAAAGAATGCTTTACCGCAAACCGTTAAAGTTAATGGTTATCCAAGACTTACGTGCAACCGGCGATAATTTTCACCGCCATTCGCATATCAAATGCATGAATCATGTTTTCCGATCACATATCACGAATGAATGTATCGCAGATAGTGACTGAGATTTCAAAATACCCAAAGGAATATGTAAAATATCAAAGAGCCAGAATATCGATTTAACTTTCCTTACTCTTTACTCATGCAGAGATGTTAATTAAAATTGTTACCAAAGATGACAGTTTAGTCATTCAAAGTTGACACTTTAGGCATACGTTAGCAAAGCAACAGCATTTCCTAAGTAAGAGATATAACAGCACAGCAGTCACTTGTCATGCTTAACAAAAGGTTTAGATGCTTATCGGTACGAGAAGATAATTAAGAGGATAAATTAATTAGACCGAGCCATCACTAGAGAACGCTTTCAGTGAATTTATAAAACAGTAATATATAAAATGGAGACTCTGAAGGAGATAATATAAGCTGCCAAGACGAACAACGTAGCGACCGGTCAAAACAATAATTAAAGCAGAAATAGACATTTTAGTTCCTTAAAATGGATCGAAAGCCGGCAATGTTGAAATAGAATTTTTAAAATGAGAAAGCTTTACGCTGGATGGATGCGGCTTTCATTTGCAATTCAACAAAGCGTCATGAAGTTAATTAAGTCGCATGCTCAGCGGTATTTCACAGCAATTAGGCCGAGTTTTGCAACTAAGCTGAGCCAAACATGGATTCATCATATTGACCTTGAGCCGAAGAGAGCTTGAGAGTTGAAAGAAGGCGAAAACAGTTCCATCTGTCAGCATGATAAGGAAATCAGTTCTTAGGACTGTGGAGAAAGAGAAAAGGAAACTTGTAAAGGACAAATGTTATGCCAGCCTTTAAGTGATGTGTTGTTCCAACAAGACAGCGGGATTAGCGCGATGGACAAAATCGAAAAACTCAAATTCGAGTTACTTCCTTAAACAGCCTTATATGAAATTTGATCTTTACGGATTATTTTCTCCTTACAAAGTTGAAGAATTTGGTTACGGCCGGAAGTCGCTTCACTTAGTGCTGTAGATGCGTCCTTCGACCGATTCAGCCCATTTTCAATACAAACTTCAAACACTTTTGCTCAATTTGAAGTCGATAGCTTTATTTTTGGGGTCAGAAGAATGTTTAAAAGAAACGTTACACTGACGGACAGACATGTTTAAATCGGTGCAGGGATTTAATGCTCATCAACAATATATATCCTTTGCGGAGTCTCTGAACCTTCCCTCTTGGCGATGCAAACCTTTTGAAAAAATAAATATACCCCTCAAATTGTGACAATTGGTATAGAAAGGACATATAATCAGCCATGGAATTATTTTACATTCAATTAATACGACTGAGTTGGTTAAAGCCAGAATTAATTCATTTACATACATTTATAATGCAAAATGTGATATATTTACTGACCGGTACTCAATTAGCATTAAGTTAATTAGTAAAAAATGAATTTTTTTTTTATCTATTATGTTATTTGGAAATGTTAATAGCACTCACATTTTTGGCATGTTTGTTGTACACCTGTGTTAGCCAACATAACATGTGTTTGGCGTCTCTGCTGCGCTCTACTTTAATGCACATTTCTTTTTGGAAGAAATGCTTCGATATAAAAAGCAAAAGCATTATTGTGGGCCAGGGTCCTATGGTCTATACCCTGTAGTGGATCAAACTGCAGTTATTTATATCAAAACCTTCAATATAAGGCATTATCAGGGGAGCCATCGAAAAAGTGATCGGATCCATATCATTTTTAACACACGTCCGTTCTTGGATCAAGATAGTCGTCGGTTTACGAAATTTCGTCAAAATAATTCATAAATTGCGTTCTGTGGACGGACGGACAAACGGACAGACAAGTTTATATAGATTCAAAAAATAAATCTGAATCGATTGATATAATAAAACGTGGATCTATCCCAAGTCGGGCAAACCTAATGTTATAGAATATAAAGAATCATATGTAGAGCATTGAATTAAATAAAATTCAAATAAAAAAAAGGCATAAATTTTCGTTAAGCAGCAAGGCCCGCAGGCGTCAATTAATTCATTAAACAATATTATTTTGTAAAAATGTAATGTTAAGCGGCAGAGATTCTTCGGAACTTGGACTCTTACACGCACACACAACGATTTGATACTAAGCGATTTCAGGCTTCCTATTAATTTTTAGTTGTTTATATAAGTATGCATTCTGTCTATATCGACCTAGAAATCGGAGCTGACAAATATATTTGTATGCACATACACATGTATATATGTATATATATAGATTTTGTAGGCAGCATGCCGTCATTCTCCGGCGATAGTGGACACGAAAATTAGGTAAATTAAATAAAAATGACGTTGATATGTATTTTCGCGAGCACTTTTCTGCCTTTCTTTTTTTTTTTTCTTTGCTTACATTCTGTCAGAGAGAATTGATAATTATAATTGAAAAGCTGTTGTTTATAAAATATATTTATTTCATGGGCGATATTTATTTCATTTTTCAATATTTTTTGTAATTTTTATAGGCAATACCGGAAGTTGCAGTTAACTAATGAGTACATGCCGTTTGCAACTAAGAACAGAAATCTGTCTCGCTTGTTTCTATCCAAGGCAAGCTTGGCGTTCGTTGTTTCGCATATTTTTGCTCACAAAATTTTTGAGTTAAAATTAAAAATTCATAGAAGAACATTTAGCTACAAGTGGTTTCATTTTGTAGAATGAAAATTGTAATCCTCTATTCGATCTAAAAGAAAAGTAGTTTTTTTTTTCGTTCTACAGATTTATCCAGTAAGTATATCTTTTTTTGCAAAGCAATTCTTTCGTAAGTAAATTTTTTTTTCCCCCAAATTGTTCATGTGTTTCCTCTTCAATGTTTGTATTGACATAATGAAGACAATGATTAGGCCCAGATAACGATTCATCTTAGAGCAAATATATTTACTTATTTCATTATACATTTTGACTTGTTATTCAAGTAATTATCACAATTTGCATTTATTATCAATTTTATGCTCATTATCTTAAGGGATTAGTTTCATTGTTACGTTTGTAACAATCACAACAAGCATTCATCAGATATATATATATGTCGTGTCTTTTGTGGTTGCTATTACTCGCCCCTGATTCCATGACCTCCTTTCTCTACCTATGTTTAGAGTTCCTCTCTTCTTGCGAGAGTAATGAAGAATTTTATATTTGTTATTTAACGGGTGTCTTAGATCATAAATGTGTTTTTGAATAATTTCTGCGGCAATTATCTCTGGGAATTTCCTAAAATTTTTGTCAATTCAATTTCGTGAACACTAGCCGTCGTCGTGAATAATATTCATATCGATATATATTTCTGAGTATTTCGGAATGTTCCACTTACGACAGCTGTAGGCGAGAGGAGTGATTATCATCAAAAGAATAGAGATCGATTTACTCGATATCGGTCCTCGGTTGACGGTTCCCATTCGTTAACGAAAGTTGAGTTCTCGATGGCTTTATTGCAAATATTCCGCTGTACAAATAACGAACGAGAATCCAAACTCGATACGAAAGCAATCGAGATCCATTAATCCATTCCATATCGTATGATAGCCCGTGAACTGGTTCCACTGGTACTTATAAAACAATAATAATCCAATGTTTTCGACGGGAAGTTTGAGTTCCTTTCACATATATATTTCGCGTAAAGTGTTGTATGCTTGGAATTCGCCTTGAAGTAGTGGCGTT
The DNA here is from genome assembly GCF_014805625.2 of Glossina fuscipes. NCBI lineage: Eukaryota > Metazoa > Arthropoda > Insecta > Diptera > Glossinidae > Glossina > Glossina fuscipes. The sequence continues at coordinate 24,679,972 of NW_023998416.1, forward strand.
TTTTTTTTTTTTTGTTTGACTTCTCTATGTTTTTATATAGATTTGAACAGTTCAGTAACTTTGGAGTTTTGTCTAATTGACTGACCTATCAACACAATTGTTTGCTTTAGATTATTATTATATGCTATATATGCGATATCACAACGAAGGCAAAACGAAATGAAAATAACAACAGCGGTAATGTGGGCGAGAAGAAGACAAATAAGTTGCGATAAAAAAGTATAATTTATACTAAAAATGTTAAAATATAGAATATATTATGTTAGCTGAATGCGTATATCGCTCGAACAGAATTGTATTTGTTGTCTTGTGTTTATAAAATTATTTAATCATTGGGGAATAAATTTGTTTTTATTGTTTGTTTAAAAAATCGTTTAGTTTTTACTTTAAATTTAATTAGTTGCTAAAAAGTAAATTTAAACCGACACAAGTCGAATCTTTTGTGGGTCATGTACTGTTTTAATTTTTAACACAAAGTTTTTTACCTAAACCCTTTGGATGTAAGATCCATTTCGGTAAGGTCTTCTGCAGGTTTCTTGTCAGCGGAACGCTTTGCAATAAGCAAACACATTGATGGTAAGGTGATCGTATCGAAAAGGACTTAAAATTTTGGTTTGATAACGAATATATAAAGTTCTCTGTCTTTGCAACCCACCTCTCTTTCGCATCAAACTCTCTCATGCATTCTCTCTCTCTTCCTCTCTGTTCATATCTCCCTCTCTCTCCCAGCTTTTAATCGGCCTACATTTGTTCCGGTAACTTCCGCTGGGAAGTTGCGCAGTGCAGCAGGGGCAACCATAACTGATTAGTTTGGCACGGCAGCAGAATTACGTTTTCTTTATTCGGCCGGAATAAGAACTGCAATGTTGACACAAGCATCTACAAAAAGTACACATTCGTTACTATAGGAAGCCATGAATTTCTTGAGCCTCTAATCTGAGTTAAGGGGACAAGAATGAATCACATGAGGTCCTTGCCTTGCATGAGAATAAGTCAGGACTGACAGTAGCCTCGTATGAGCCCTTAGGAGGAATATGACTCGAACTAGGCGAAGACGTGCCCACCTCTAAGTATTTGTATCAATTTATTTGCCAATTACGTATCAAACGAGCGGATGATTTCGAGTGAACGAAGTCCATCTTCGAAAATAACGTATGTGTCATTGATTAAAAGTCGGCTCGATTTCAGATTTCTATTTAAATTTTTCTGGCCGAGAGAGCTGTATGCACTCAGAGTAAGAGAAACAATTCATTTGTTTGCCGCGCAACCTAACCAATAAAAAACCTAGTGCGGATTATATTTGACAATCTCTCGCATAAAAGCGCAACATTCTCATCACACGTTGGATGACTGCGTCGTATCGGCAGGGAAATGTCACGTGCACCGATTCGTGTAATTGCACAAGACTTCTTCAGCTGCTCGTTTATTGAGGCAATTTTGAGCTCGAAAATGTATCGAAAGTGAGTTTCATTTCGTTTATAAAAAATTTATATAATTTATTGATCGGTGTTGTAATCTTTGCAATTCCATAATAGACTTCAAAAAATTACAAAATCGGATAAGCAATGAAACAAAAATATCGATACACGACGTAAGTGCAAAAGAAGTGAACAAAAGTAGGAAAAGTGCTTGTCGGGTTTATACTTACGTAAGGCGTAATTCGTTCACAGATTCATTCCGTGAAGAAAAACTTAGCCTTCACTGAAAATTGTAAGTTCTTTCTAGTCTCTAGTTGATTTATTGCAACTGAAAGTTTCTTGTACGAACACCATTTACGACGGCGCACATATCCTCTCGGGTAGGCATTTTGCATAGTTTATTGATATAGACATCATTTTAATACTCAATGTCACAAACAAAAATAAATGAATTTTTTGTTCGTCATGCTTGCCGTTGAGGCGCGCAGCAAATACTTTTCTGTATAGTAATTGAATTTCGTATGTAAAAAATAATTAAATGCACAGAAAGAATAATTAATGGCTTTTAAATGCAACATTTCCTGCATTTTCAGTCAAAATTGCTAAGATATCAAAGTTATTATATTTAATTAAATATTAAGTTTAAAAATGTTTCTAATAAAATTTATGGATTTTTGATGACAACAATTTAAACTCAAATAAATTACAACAACGAAATTGAACACTTAATTTAGTTTTTAACTAAAGTCAATAAAGATATACAAGGAATTAAATGTTTACACTTCAATGGAAGAACCAAAAACAAAAAAAAACAAAAACAGAAATAGATCGATAAAATCATAATCTTATGTTATTTGATGTCGAATTTAGGAGAAATTTCGTAAACTAAACGAATATAAAAACGTTAATAAAAAAAAGAAAGTAAAATAAGCAAACGAGAAAATTATATTCGAGCGCGAATGAATCTTTCATACCCATCACTGTTATCCTCTCTATATTCAAGAACTTTTATTTGACATTCATATCGACGTGGATGTATAGAAAAGGTTAATTCATCACGGTCGAACGAATCGTCCACCTTGTGGGGCCCATCATATTTATTTTAGGCCGGAAATATTTTTAGACAAGTAATGCATCCTCAGGCGAGGAATGCACAGAATAATTTTCAACATTCTATATTGTTTACCTGTTTATGCGTAATAAGTAGGAAGCGTAAAAAAAACTGCAAAAAAAAAAATCATTTAGGGCGTGGCTGATTTTTTACATGAAAATATAGAAAAATGCATTCTTCTATCTTTCACAATTTATGAGCAATGCGCACAAGAAACCACAAATTGTTGTTCGGAGGAAACGATACACATTCACTTCATGTTTTACTGTGGGCGTGTGCTCTGACCTATTACCTCATTTTCAATAGCAATCTGCGTGCAAGAATTTCCAATGTTTTCGCCAAATTTAAAGCCGATAGCTTCATTTTTGCAACCAGAAGAATGCCAACAATATACACCACACAGACAGACAGACAGACATGGGTAAATCAACTTAGAATTTCACACTGATCAAGAATATATATATATACTTTATGGGGCCTATGGAACTTCCTTCTGGGTGTTGCGAACGTTTTGACGAAATAAATATACCCCTCATCCTTATCTGATGGGTTAAAAAATATAAATTGATGCTTATAGTAATCAAATATCAATTTTTAAATAATTTGTGAAAATTAAATTGAAAGAAAATTGTAAAAATACCGCTTCAGGTATATATTATATTTAAAGCATTTGTTTAAGACTAAATGCCTCGGTTGGTACATCGGATCATATAGCTTATGGATTGTCATTATTAATTAAATGTATCAATTTTCTAAATCAAATCGTAAGTTATTAGCAGCAACACTCGAAATTTATTAACATTTTTAAGATAGATTGACATAGGCTGCCTAGCAAAGCTCAGATTAGAGGATGAATTCTTATTTTTCTTTTTTTAAGCGGAGAGTGGGAGGAGTCTGAACAGTAAGTGTTACACCTTTTCTGATGGACCATTCGTTAAAGCTGCGACCACACGTCTACAGCAGACGTAACGCAGGCAAATAAATTCTTTGTCTTACTCTGACGAGATTTTGTCCTATCGACCATAAGAGTTAAGATAGAAATCGGAAATCTAGTACACTTTTATTCAGTGTATTCCATATCATAGCCGGAGGTGGGCATTCCAGGCTGAAAAACCTTCGTACGTAGAGTATAGTACGTATAGTAGAAATATCGGAACAACTTTATAAAACTTCAGCGATAAAATGAATATGTCCTGCCCCTAGATATCCCCACAAACCAAAATTTGACGATATAAACAAACGTACATTGAGATCTAAATCCTCCAGCAAAAATAGCAAAAATAAAAAGTTACAAATGATCGAGAGTGCAATTAGAAGGACCACATTAAAGCAATACTTAATTATTAGCTTAAGGCTGTAGTGTTAGAGATAAGCTCTAAGAAATATATAACTTTTGTATTGTTCGCTACTGTGGTAATGCCTGAATTGTTGTACCGATGGTGTCGAATGGTTAGCGGTTCTAATGAAAGAGGACAAAAGGAACTGCAGACTTAATTAAATATATTCAGAACGTTGTAAAGAAGAAAATTTATATATTTTTTTTGCGTTTTTCCTAGTGTTCGCTTCCTTCGATTATAGAGAAGGGGAGGCTCTAATCGAAACAAATTTATGTACGCACATGTATATATACATATTATTCTCATTATTGAAGACATTCTTGGCTTAATAAGACCTTTTTCATATTGAGCTGGTGTTTGTCTTGTGTTACTTCTTACTTATTATAATTGCGTCTTCAATTCTTCACTTGGATTGCCTATCCAAGTAACACACTTATTTTCAAATTTAACTTGACCCGTCGACATTAGCTTGACACATCAACTATAGAACAACCTAACCAGCAGACTCGTATGTATATGAAAATTAGTGCTGAGCGAATACGTAAAAACTTTATGGATTTCCAGGGGCGCATTTCTATTCAGTGTGGTCCTACCTCTCCATTTACTTTAACATTTTTAGATAGAAAATACATTTTGCAGAGCTAGCACTGAGGAAAATAGACCAAGAAGTTATAGACCAAGAAAAATTTTCGTAATCTAGTATTCCTTGGTCGTCGCTACATCTATTAATATTTATTTAGGACCTGTTGGAGATTTCTAAACGCAGATATGCTAGTTGGTTGATTAAGGCAACTTTTAAACAAAGCTCTGAGATAAACTACTCTTGTCCGGTTTTGTATGTATTACTAATTATTGATCATATTTTAATAAATATTTTCGAGCTTTGCAAGTTTTATTCAACTTTTCAGCAATTTCAAGCACTAATATCGATTTTCATCCATATATTGCTAACTTAAAATAAGGATATTCGTATGTATGTGTGTTGTTAAAGTGTTAGGCATCTGTTTCATTTTTCCATGGAGGTGGTTAAATCACTTTTCCCACTATGACATTTTATGGAGCTTTAAATGAGTTTTTTTTTTTAAGTCTCACAAAAGTAGCAGAGAGACTAACATACGCTCAATTTCTAAAAGGATTGAAGGATTCTAAAGGATTAGAAGTCGCAGTTGAAAAGAAAATTTCTTCCACTTGTCTTTGTTTTACTAAAAGTTATGAGTTTTTTTTTCGAATTTAAAAGAATTATGGTACTTATCAGAATTTACGAAAAATTACATTAAATTCTATGGGATAATCTTCAAAAAGGAATAATTGTATAGAAGAAATTTTGCCATATCTTTTTTGCTTAGAATATTTAATAAAGAAAAAAAAACATGCTCGAGTAGATGGTTTTTCTTACGTCCTTCTATCCAGCATAAAAAACTTTGCAAAACTATACATCAGAGACGTTCCACATGCGGTTGATTAGCATAATATGCTTAGTGGTTAAGATATGTTTTGCTCTATTCTTTGTCCGTTTTTGTGGAAACTCGTTCCAAAACTGAATATAAAAATTTAAAGCATGGCGCTTGATTCTGTGCATGAAGCTTGAAAGTGACTAGAGATTTTCTCTAATTGGACTTTGACAAGTGTCGATTTAAAATGTGGAACAAATATGCATTTCGATGCACGAATCCATTGATTAAAAATACTTTCCATACCTTGTGCATCTTTAATATTGGAGATAAAAATCAAGATACGCTCCCAAGCGAGTTTACGGTCGCTTGCTTTCCAACTAATATTCGTAGTATTTTTTTTATACTAAGATAAAAAAATCAAAGAAAGAGTAGATAGCATATTCTATCATTTGCTATTAAAAACTTCAAGTTTACAAAGCATTATGGCAGAGAACTTGGGCTTGCAGCATACAAAATTCTTGTCTGGAGTCCACAATTCGAACTTAAGTTTTTGCTAAATATTCGCTTGATGTTATGCGTGCCCAAAATTCGACCAAAGCTGTATGCAGTTCTTTCTTACATTTGTTGTTTTCTTAAAAAAAAAAAAAGTATGCAAGCAGCGTAATAATTGGTCCTCTACACGTTATCTCATTTATAGTTGAAAAATTTTCATTATTAGTTTTTTTTTAATGTTATTTATATATAAATATTAAAGTTCATCACACAGTTTATAATACGTTTTGTATTTGTCTTTCCGCGACCTTGAACTTTTCATATACATATATATATATATATATATTTTTAAAATAAAAAGTACATACTACACCAACGACATAGCTAATCCTACGGGGGTGAAATTCTGTATAAATTATTGTATAAAAATGTATTTTTATCACAAATATTTCTATCAAAAAAGTTTAATGAAAGCATTAAACAAAAAAAAAAATAAAACAAAACACACATACACACATACCGATTCTCCGCTTTTGTATTAGACGCGCTAGTCGGTTGAACCGTAGAACTGGCAGAAACAGTGGAAGTGTTATCTATGCTGCTTATACTGCCGCCTTTCATGTTATTTTCATCGATTGTGTCTTCAACAGCGGTCGTTAATGCTGCTGCGTTAGCTACTACACCAGTGTTGGTGACATTATTACTTGTTACTTGCAAGGGATTAGGTTGATGATTAATAATAATAGTGCTAATGCCGGACTCATGAGTGTCTTTGACATCTTGTTGAATATTGGATTTTTTCATTGCAAAATTTTATATAAAAATTTTTTAATAATTTTTCCTAAAATTATTATTATATTATTTTATTATATTTTTCTTTTCAAATTAAAATCACATAAACCACACACAACAGAATTTTTGTTTAATTCAATCAGGATTTAGTAAGGAAAACGAAAAACAAAAACGCGAAACAACAAACCATACAATGCGGTTGTAGCGGTAGCAACACACACAGCACAGCACACTGACTGCGTGCCCTGTGCTTTGTCTAGGAAATGAGTTCAATAACACTTTTAAACGGAGGGTATACAGTTTTTGTTCGTATTTTTGATGATTTTTTTATTTATTTATTTTTTTTTTATTTCTACCTTTTCATTATAATAATAATAATAATAATAATAACGGCGGGAACAACTTGATAAGCCTAAGTTAAGAGATTTTTTCAAAATTAAAAGTGTAATTTTTTTTAAAAAAATTTTCATTTACTTTATGTCATTTTTGAACAATTTTTAAAAAATTGATTATTTTAATTTCCTTATTTGTTATTAACGTTTTCTTATAATTGACAAATTCTTTTTTTATGATTTTCAATTTTATTATCCAGCGAATCCCAGCGATTTGTTTTAGTCAAACGTTGTTATCGCTGGTATGTGCCTGACTGCTTGACTAAAGTTTCAATACATACGATATCAATATTTTCATCACCCTTAACTTATTGCGGTTTATACAAAAAAAAAAAAAAAACATAAATTCTCTCTATGTGCTCTCCCTCTCTTTCGCTCTCACTCTCGCTATTTCTCTTTTTACATTAAATTTAAATACTCACTTACACATAGTTACCGTTACAGAACTTATGGAAGCTCCACAATAATTTCTTTTTATTCGACTATGGATTTAGTAAGTGGTTTAGTTTTTGTTTTCTTTCTTTTTTTTCTTTTTCAAAATTCATTGCTGTGTCCGTCGCAAGCATATTTCATATTTCGTTTGATATGCTTACCTGTGCATGCATGTGTAGGTGACATTTTGATCTCCTTTTCCATCTTCACTATTTATAGCTGGTTTAGCTCTTCGCTCTCTCTCTCTCTCTCTGTGTTTCTCTCTCTTAAAATAACAAAAACTGACCAGTCGCAATATAAGCAAATTTGCAGCAACAGCACTACATACTAATGCAATCTCTGAGAATGTTTTGGTTTTCTTTAATAAAATCTATTGGGAAAACCTCAGATTTAATTGCTGCCTAAGTATAAGTATTCCATAGTTTATTGATGAACAACTGCTGTGTGTTACTGATACGCATGGAGATAATATATTTGGTTTATTTTTGTTACAGTAGCGTTTTTTTTTTTTTTTTTTTTTTTATATATATATTTTGACACCTCCTGCTTTTAATATAAAATTTAAAACATCGTTTTCTTAATAAAGTTAAAGTAAAAAGAAAAAATATTTATTATACTGATAACGATTTTTTTAACCTTAATATTAGCGTTAATAAATTTTTGCATTTTAGTTCACTTGGGTTTGTTTTTAAATCTTAAATAACATAAAAAAACAGGTTAGCCCAACATTTAGTCTTAGAACATGATCACTAAACGTGGAATTATACTGAGCGCATTCAAAAGCATTTCTAATTATTTCCATTTCTTTAATTTCCACTTCTCATTATAAGTGCGTTACGCTGTAATAATGACAATTAAGGTGTGAAAAATAAAAGTTTCCTTTCTTTCCCTTATCTATCTGTTTGATTTAAAGGTGGCATTTTTCCCTTCGACTGTTTGAGCGATCTTTAGTTTACTGCTGTCTGCCGCGATAGAAATATTTACAAAGCCAGCTTGTTGTAGCTTTTGTCTCGATCGCGTTGCATTTATTGTTAAATCAATTAATTAATATTAAAATTATCTGTTCTATTTATATACCTTACACTACTTGCGGTACAAGGTTATATGAAGGTTGCGCGAATGTATGCAACACCCAGAAGCAGTTGAGATAGACCCAACTTTTATTTGTTAAATTATTTATTTGAGTAATCATCCATACAACAAGTCTCAAGTCTACTAAATTAAAGTAAAGTTGTGTTATAGGTGAGCAAATATCATGTAGATTAGTGATCCCAAATAGTAACTTTATTAGGCAAGTTCAGAAATACAAAAGTGTGGTAAGGAAAAACAATAGAATCAATTGGCTTAGCGATTAGTGATATTGCAACAATCTGGTAGAAGTAGCGTTTGAACCCATCAGCACCGGTAGCATTTGCTTGTCTGTCCATTTGTCCGTCTGCTTGTCTTCACTACTACTTGTTTGGGCGAACGCTATTAAAATTCCTTCGGATTGGATTACTTTTTCCGCCTCTTCCCAATTAAAGTCTTGTTTTAAAAAGGTATAAGTAACTAACTGTAGAACGATGAAGGGCACTTAATGGTGAGCCGTGAGCCATTATAGTGTTTTTACTTGTTTAAATTAAATCGGCTGTAGGCGATATGAAGTGAAATCTGGGAAGTGAACATCTCTATAATTACAAGACTATTGTGTTAGTTGTAAGCATATCCTTGGTTTTTGCCGAGTTTTTGATGCCTTCATTATCCTAGATTTTAGATCGACATTTGCTATAGATTATCAATTATGATCATTAATAATAAAACGAAAAAATGTAAGCAAAATATTTCTAATCCATGAAAAATACATTCCTTTACTTCTAGAACCAAACAGTAGTATGTGTTGCTCTTATCCGTAGAAGTCACTTTTTAACAATTTGTAACTTATTTCGAAAAGAAAGTTATGAGAAGTTATATAATGAAACCTATAGATTATATTATAGAAGTGTGTATGTGCAGGACTGTTGTGTATTTCCGACATTAAGAAGTATTTCTTCATTTATTTTGGCTCGCTATGAACCCTCCCCGACAAATATTGCACCGAGTCTTTCTTGTAGTGTATTGCGAATTGCGGACCCCGTTTCATTGCTTATAAAGTCAAAATTCAAGTACTTTCTATGCCAACGAATGTAAAAATATAATAGAAATAAAATGCCAAGAGGTCCTATCGTAGAAAAATTTTTAATTTCAATGTGCACAGATAACTGCACCAATCGCTGACAGATTTTATATTATTTTGCCTCACATTCGTGTGATGCGGTAACGGTCTAAAAGAAAAGCTTATTGCCTTCACGGACTGAGTACCCAACTTTAGTTACGACCAAAGTAAATTCTACCCCAGTTGAAATTTGAGCCGACGAACAGGTGACTTGTTAGTCGCCACTCTTATCTGTGCGGCTGCTCATGCCAACGTCTGGTACCGTTTCAAGGTAGATAACATTTTAAATTTATTGCAATAGGCGCCGATTGGCACGTCAACTGTCTTGGTATTATTGCTTGCTTACCAAGTCGTCGCGATTTACAAATACTTTAGCCTGTAAAAGAAAGAAAGATAAATGGTATGCGAGATAATTTTGTGTAATATTTCTCTATACCTGTGTAAATTGTCTGTATAATGAAATGAAGGTCTCTGATCTTGGACTTCATTTAATATGTGATTAATATTGTGTAACGTACAAATCGTCTCAAAGATATCTGTGTCTGGTTGTGCCATTTGTTTTCAAAAGTTTCCACAAAATGTACATATGTATATATGTAACTTCTTGCTCATTGTGAAGAGCAGAATTGGTTTGATCAAAATTTTCGGGTCTATCCTCTGATGCAGGTTAGCTTTATAAGCCTAAAATTAGAAGGACAAACTTATCACTCTCGACGAGTTAAGTTTTAAAAAACAACCCATGGCTTTCCTTTTTAAATCGTACATCAGTTGTGGTGCAGGTGTATACTAGTTTTTGAGGATGCATCGAACGCCGCGAAGAATTTGAGATAGACCCATTTTGTAGTATACCTTGCTTGTCGATAACTTATCTCTCCATCTGTCTGTTTGTACACTTGCCCGTCTCATTTTCTTGTGCCCTACCTGCAGGCCGAAATTTTTGAGTTATGTTGATGAAATTTTCGTTCATTGAGTTGTTTGGGCTAAAGAAGGAACGCTGTTGAAAATGGTTCTCATCAGACTACTACGTGTCAAAAGAGTGTGTATTCACAATTCGGGCATGAAAATAGTTACGACATTTGCTCTTTGCGGAACATATGCCCCGTACTACAAGCCTATGGCTATTAATATTTGAACAACTGCCAAGTCAGTCCATTCTATTCCGCAGATATGGTCTCCAACATTTTAATCAAAATAACAATACGAGTCCTTGAGAGAAATTTGAATATACAAATAATACGCATAGCTTTAAGTGCCGTCAATAAAAACGCTGAACAGTTAAAGTTTTTGTGGCTCTCTAATCTTTACCGACTATTAAGTTGAAATTTAGTTAACTTACTAACGCTTGGAAATGCTAAATAACAAGAAGTCGCTTCTGATCAAATTTAATTTTCTTGCTTTCTTATTATATATAGACTTAAAATGATCTCAGAATATGCTTCATAGCCATTTGACGACGTGCCCTTAGTAAGAAGATTAAATCATTACTCTGGCCAGATGACAACTCGTTTAAAGGAAGCTTTTACTATCTTATGGATCAAGCTTCTTGCTTCCCCTAACCAGTTAACAGCGTATGATGTGTGTGCATTTCAAGCCACATCTTCATTTTGTTACATTTGAAGCGTTTGCGTGTCACATCAAATAAAAAATTACGAGTTGACATAAAAAGGTCAAAATTTCGGTAGAATTTAATGCAAATCTCATTTCGTGAAGTGCGTTTTCTTTAAAATACCAGAAAACCCGCCATAAACTGAAATAAAATTGAATGAATGCATCGGTACAAAAATTATTCTCCATATCATGTGTGATGAGGAAATGCAAAGTAGCCCTTGATTATGATAAGAACTGTGAGGAAGCAAAGTCGTCCCTCGTTTTGGCCTCACGGGTTCTCCCACTCTGGCTGAGGGGAGAGAGGAGCGCTAGAGAGTAAGATAGGATAAGAGTAGGATAGGCGTAGCATAAGAATAGGATAGACATAGGATAAGAACAGATTAAAGTAGAATAGGAATAGATTAAGATAGGATAGGAATAGATTATGATAGGATAGGAATAGAATAGGCCAGATAATCGTAGGTTAAGGATAGGTTAAGTTAGTTGAGTTTGAGTCGCCGACTAATGAAGTTCAGTTTTGGTCGTAGATTTGTAGAGACGCGTTTGAAAGCAAAGTGTAATGAGAGAAATAGAAAATAAAGGTCCCTGCAAAATACAAATTTCCTGTGTGCCTTTAGGAAAGGGACGGAAACGTCCTCATAGAACAGAAGTAATAGAATAATTGCTTCATATACACTTCCGAAACGGCCTATGAAGAAATACTATAAGAAATTATTTTAGTCCACAACTCAAATATTTTCCTATTATGAATTCAAACATAATAAAAAAAATTGCTTATTAACTTTTTTCTCGTATGGGTCTTACTTTTTAAAGCAATGGATTATTCATTTTTTATTTCGTTAAATAAAATAAAATTTTATTCGCTTTATTTTTGATATTTTCGTAAAATTTATTATGCGACCACTTGTATTGCGTTGGGCGAACACTCTCGTAATCTCTTGATTTCAATTTCGCGCACAGCGTTGGAGGGACTCTTAAAAATAAATTACGCGGCCGACTGGTTCAGCATTGATAAAATTATATCTTTTAGGCATATCTATGTGTGTTTCGTATCTTGATTGATAGATCCCTTATATAGGGGCAGTGTAATAGTGTTTTAAACATAAAGAGTTATATGTGTTTTACTTGCATTTTTAATTGTTTTGTTTCTGAAAAGGCGAAAACGTATCGCCAAGTCGCAGAATGGTAAACGCTATAAGCAGAGAGAGTGCTACAAAGGAAGCGGAGCGTCGAAAGTAACCTATTAAATTTCATTGCGAGAATTTTGAAGATCTTGAACAACTTTCAATTTGCAATTTTAGTAAGACGACACCCAACTGTGAGTGTCAATCAAAAATTTCGAGATGTTTACTGAAGTCCACAAAACACTTTTCTTTCGAAATTGTCAACGTTTTTACTACGATTTGTGTGTGTGTGTGTGTACGAGTTTTAATATAAACAATCATAGAATGCATTAAAGTGTTTGTTGCTTGATTGTATTGAGCTTATTTTATTATTCACATACAGTGCCAAACATTCTTCTCTTCTCAATGACACTTAAAGTTACATATATTCGTTTATTTAATATATAAGAGATTTGCTTGGCTTGATACTCTTTAAGTAGAATATCTCTTTTTTTCTGTATTTACAATAATGAGATTTTTCTCTTTTGGGAAATATTTAGTAATCAGATTATATATGATTTTTGCATGTCGTTCAAGAAGGAAATAAAAAGAGATTTTAATTTAATTAAAAGCATTATTTAGTGATGAAAACAGATATCGAAATCAAGCGCCTATTCATATCCGCATGAGAGTTGTGTAGGAGTTAGCAACGTAACCTTCAAATGAACTTGATTTTATAAAAGAAATAATAATGAAATAAAGAAAAAAAAAAGAAGAAAATTAGGAAAAATTTCAACTGAGCAAAATTAAAGGAAATAAGCAGGAAATTATAGGCCAAGAGACACATGCATGTACATTAAATTTGGCGCCTTTCTTTCATAATCGCGTCTCAAAGCATTTCCAACTTGATGTAATTTTTATTCGTTCTTTCATTTCTCGAATAATAAGGTCAAACATTTAGGGTTACCTATTAATTTGCTTCTCTACTATATACTAAATAATGTGTTTGTTGTCAAACCTACTGAACAGAGTTGCGCCTATTTTAAGCAATAACAAGCATTTGCCTGCAAATTTAATGAATTTATTTTGCGATAGGCTTTCATTTTGTGCAAAAAAAAAAAATCAATAACGTTTCATAATATATGCAAAAGTACATGAAAGACAAGAGAAAACCAAACATATTTCAATGTTGAAATGCATATGTGACCTTCTCAGATTTCTTTACCATGTACGTCTGTCTATCAACAGTCATATGAACATACTCGTTATGTCTGTGATAGTTGGGAAGACTTTTTACATTTTCATAATTTCAATTTTTTTTTTTTTTTTTTTTTGCTTGTACATGAATAGCGTATGTGTTTGCATGAAAACTTGCAAATGTTTATTTAGATACACATCATAAGTTATTCATATAGATGCATAGGCGAAAGTATCTATGCCATCGATGGTTCCGTGTATCCGTTATTCCGTTATTTTTCAACTTGAAACTTTATAAACACATCACACAAATGTTTTACAGTTCCCGTTTTATAGTTTTTGTAGAGCACTATTATCATATGTGTCATTTACAACAACAATATCTATTTTACTTACATTCTACATATCAAGCGATATCAGGCTCGCTTTCATTAATGTGCGGCTTTTTGTTTTGCTTTTTTCTTTCATTTTATTATCATTCATAACAGACGCATGCAAATTACATATATCGTTTACAGTTTTTCATATGTTTTACTTTACATGGAATTGTGTATTTTTTTTTTTTTATATTTTACTCGTGTTTATTATGCACACATCCACGCGTATTTATTTTGCATATAAATGCAGCAGAATGTCTTCCGTTTTATAGATTGTCCTTAGTTACAACAAAAACAAAAAACCATAAGCTAAGGAAAAGAAAATTCCTTAAGCCTTTAACGACTTTAGTTTAGTAGAGTTTTATAAGACTTATAAAGGTTTTACAACGTGAAGAGAATTCTTACATTAAAATGGAAAAAATATTCATGTATTTTCCAGTCTGATAGTTAAGACGGTAATGAAATGGAAAACACATCGTTAAGGAAACTGAATCAACAAATCATCCGAAAGATTGGACTGGATATGGGAGGACAAAAGCAGAAGATATACTAGTAAGGAAGATAGTACTAGCAAGACCTTACTCAAATTTTACGCCCAATTGTTTACATTACTTGCAATACGCAATTTATGCATTGCGTAGAATGTTAGACGTTAGGATCACATATCGTCTTATGTTCATAATTTTCTTTTTTTTGTCAAGTACATAACGTGCACTTGGGTTTCATAATATAATTAGAAATGGTTTTTCCTCTCACCTATGCTGTAACTATTTTCCTGTTCAGCTTTACATTTTAAGATTACCTTGATTGATTTTCGCGAGATCTTTTGTGATGAGAATCAATGTCTTATTTTCTCCCACTCTAACAATGATTACTTTATGAATATATGAATATAAGCTTGTACTCATTGAGAGAGCATTTTTTCTATAGTTAGTTTGCGGCGCCAATTTTGGTGGTATGATTAATAGTTTCGTTATATATATGATTCAAATAGGTATAAATGAACTGCAAATTTGGCGAAATTCTTAGCAAACTCAAATCAATATAAAGTGATTTGAAAATTATTCTCTCTCCTACAAGCATTTATAACGGATTAACTGAGATATTCTCAAGCTCGTGTTCATCATCGAAAGAAGAAAACCAGTTGAACGATCTGACATTTTAAAGGTGAACATAAAACTGAACGCAAAACCCGTACTAAGCATTATTAAGAGGGCTGTTTTTATAAATTATGCTTTTACTCAATGTCTTCATTGAAAATGTTGCAGAAGATCGGCGACAAATCCTACATAACAAAATAAGCGCTTAGTGTAATATTAAAGTGTACACTTTTTATCCTGCTAAGCTTCTCCGAAAATATTCATCTTTTCTTCATTTAGTAAAAATAATAGCATAATTTTTTTTGTTAAAAAGGAAGCACATATGGACATATCAGATTTTTTTTTTCTTTTAGAAAGCTAACTTCGGTGCTTTTGCTTTTACTACGTGACTACTTTCAATCTAAATTGAACGTTTTCAATGAGAACAATTAAGAAAATTCTATTGGGTTGCGATCGAGTCATTTTTAGCCATCACCGTTATCCTGTGAAAGATTGAAAGAAGAGGAAAATTATAAGTTCCCGCATGACATATTATTGGTTGGGTGCGGCTGACTTTTTATATTTTTGTAGAATAATTTGGAAATTTATATCGCGTATGTGTTGTACCTTAAGAACAACAAGCAAAAAACACGGAAAGCGTAGGTTTCTTCTCATTTTGGTTGTACAGATCTGTGGCCATTGTAGACGTGCTTTTTGGCCTCTTTGGGCCATTTTGAGATCTTTTTGAAAATTCGTAGGTTTCGCGAAGGGAGATACTACTTAGTTGAGCAGTTAGACGGACGGACATATGGACAGAATTTGATTTAATGCTGATCAAGAATGTATAGAATAGTCTGTGAGCCTTCCTTCTTCGAAGCTTCCTCCGAAGAGGGGTACAAAAATCCAAAATATAAAAGAAAAGTACCCGACTCCACGTAGCGATGCCCCTTATCATCGTAAAATTGGTTCGACTTGTTGAAGATCCATAAAATCGAGGCCTTGTTAGCTGAAAAAACTTCTGCCATTGTTAAAACACTTAAAGTAATTTTCCATAAAAATATTCTTAAAATATTTTCCATCTCACAGTCCTCCGAATAATAATTTGCCATGAAACATAAACCGCATCGTCCCACAATTAGTTGCATAAAAACTGAATTCATTCCGACAAGACCACAAGAAAATATGAAATGAATATGGTTTTCTTTTTAAAGAACTCTCAACAAAGTTTTTGTTATGAATCCTTTTAATTCCTTTGGTTTACTTGCTATTGTGCGATGTCTGTGGTGTGGTGGTTTCCTCTTTCTCTTTCTCTCCCTCTTTTTCTCACTCTCTTCCACTCTCTCACTCTCTACGCACACCATGTCTTTATTGCACATCTTTTTAATACTTCTCTGCTGGGTCGTAAAAAGCCAGGTAAATGCATTTATGTTACGCATCAGAGCAAATAGGAGAATCGATTTAACCCTAGGTGTCTGCCTATCCGTCCATTTGCCTATTTTTTCAAAACACCGACACCACTTTCACGCTTAAATGAAAAAAGTAAACTTTTTCCTTTTGTACAATTCTAATCAAAGTTTACAATTTGACACACCTCATAGTCTAGTATTTAGCCGTATCCGTAGTCATGACTATCAAGGTGGCGCCTTCGGTACGATTTGACCATACTTGGTCGCGTCTATATTTGATATACCAAGTCGGTAAAGTCATGGTACTTTTTGGCGATTGGGCCCACGACCACTAGACTGTACCCAACTCTCTATCTCTTACTCTATTTCTTTCTGACCATCGCCATGCCACACGTATAGAGGAGTTGCTCTAATTGTTCATATTAAAAAACAAAAAAAAATCATCATAATATGAGGCAACATAGTTTTATATATGTGGTTAGATTCTGCTTTATTTTGCTTCTGCTTTTGCGGCTACAAGTTTACCACGAGTCCAGACCGTCTTCCAAAATGAAAAATTGGGCTGATCACGTCAGATATGGAGAAGAATACCAATAAAATCGTCTTAGATGCAGTATTGATAAGCACTTGAAAAAGTACATCGCATAAATCGGTCCCAAGATGGCTGTTTGTTTGGACGATAATGATGGTATGACTAAAGTGAAATCGTAGGCACATTTAATTGATATCACCATCTATGGACTATCTTTCCCAAAGTAATTATCAGATTCGTACTATATTTCGGAGATTATTGGAAACTTCCTTTCGGGAAGAGGTCAGATTTGCTTTCCGTATGGTAATCTCTTCCCGTCAATCCTTGATTATGTCTCGGATCTCTTGACATTTTCCTTCCGTAACCAAGTCTCCTGGACTGGAAAGACGTGCGCCGTTTGTGGGCGATGTAGGATCAAAATTTGATATAAATATCTGCAAAGAACTTTTAGAAGTTCAAACTTAATTGCAATCTGTTCCCTGACGGCAGGAAACATTTTGCAAATATCTTCTCTTAAACTTCAATTTAAGTGGAAAGTCGATTCTCACATTTTTTTATTCCAAATTAAGTAGTTAGGGTGCAAAGGCCGTTTCCTCAGCAACATCACAGAGACGTCACAAGTCACAAGTCAGTTTGCGGAACTTAAAAGGCTTTATAATAAAACTGATTTACCTCTGAAATAATAATGTGTTTCATGAACGAGATTTGACTATGTATAAGCTTTGGTTTCCGAAAAAAATGACATTCGAATTTCAAAATATTAAAGTTCAAACCGATCTTAAAAAAGACAGGATTTGTTTGATTTAAGTGGAATTTTTATGCGGATTTAAGAGTCACAGGTCTTAGTAGAGATATCCCACAAAGCGTGTTGTTATCCTTTTTTTCATATGCTACTTTGTATATACATTATAATGCATAACATATAGTAATTGTATCATAAAAAATGTTGAAAACTACTCTTCTTGCATTACACATAAATTTTTAAAGTCTCGTAAATGAAAACTTACCTAGTATTTAAAAACTTTTATAAGTGATGATTAAACAGAGAGCGAGGAAAGCAAAACAAATATATGCACGTATATATAGGTACGTAGGTAAATTGTTGTTCTTGCAGTGAGAGCACGTACCGCACGAGGCCGTAGAAGAGGAAGATGATTGTTGACAAATTTTGGCCTGCAGCTCTCCGTTGTCAAGTCAAACACATTAAGCCAGAAGATTAAAGTTAGTATTGTTGGCACTCGCGCGTGTTGTTTAAGATTTTTCCGTTTTTTTTTTTTTTTTTTTTATTCTTATTGTAGAGTAACGAAGACGACGATGGTATATGTATTACAGATGATGTTGAGATTGTTACTGCTCAACTCGACATAGTTTAAAGACCTAGGGTTGCGTGATATAAGGCCAGGACAGAAACAACACAACAACACAACAACAACGACAACAACAATAGAAAAATTGGGGACACTTAGTTGAGAAATTGTTTTGTCAAACTAAACATAACAGCACTTGAATTTCTTCTTCTACAAAAAAGAATATATATATATATATATATATATGTATATATGGATATATATTTATAGAGTTGTCAAAAGTGTATGGTTTTTACTCTTGTGTGGACTAAAGTGGCAGTGTGATGTTTATTTGAATATAATTGTTATTAACACTAGTTTCCTCTATGCGAAGTTATTTACACACATTCACTTATAAACGTAATGTTTTACTTATTTATTTATTTATTTTTTTTTTTTTTAGCCAAATTTTCTTTAGCCCTTTTTTCGCGAATTTTTCACTGCGATATTTTTAAATATCGATTAATTTTAACAATTATCTCTTTTGGCTTAATTGTAACGATTGTTGTAATTGTTGGGTTTCTTATGCGGCATATATCATCGAATTGATTTTCATATAAGAATTTCAATTTCAAACACATTTAAATGCACTTTATTAAAAATCAATTATAACATGATTTTCTTTTCTTTTTTTTTTTTCTTCTTTTTGGTTTTTTTTTTTTTTTTTTTAACAAATTCTTCGAACACTTGGCCTAATAATTAAGATTTTAATTCATCAACATGTTGTTGATATGTTCCACGGCAGGCACATATGTATATATATTATTAATTTATTTATCTAAATAAATGTTATTAATATATTATTAATATATAATTTTTTTCCTTTTTTTTTTTAAATAACAAAATTTTTAAAAATAAATTCTATTCTTTATTTTATCAATTTTGTAAATAAACAACTTGAGAAGATATTGAGACTGTTCTTTCCGAGACTTAACGACAGCAAGTATACACAGAAATTTCTGTGCTCCTCTTTAAAAAGCAAGAATGGTCGCGTCATACACTCAATTATTTGTTGACAATTGCTTCTCTTTAATACTCCCTGTAGTGCGCATTAAATGAACATATCTCTTGTCCGATTTTCTCTTTCATTCTCATATGAATGGTGATGAGTGGTGCTTTTTTGTTATCAGAAATAATATCTAACGGTTTGAGTTTTCTTTACTTTTATTTTTTAGAATTTTTTTTTTTTTGATTTATATGATCTTCTTCGATAAATGTTAGCAGAGAGTATGATTTACTTCGCATCTCTAACGATTATAATCAATGCAACGGCAAAGCCTTCGATATGAAGCGATTTGCATCACATCACCTGTTTTTTTGCAAGCAATGAAAAGCAATGTAATAATGCAATGATTTGATTCAATTTACTTATGAAGCGCA
Source organism: Glossina fuscipes (assembly GCF_014805625.2). Taxonomy (NCBI): domain Eukaryota; kingdom Metazoa; phylum Arthropoda; class Insecta; order Diptera; family Glossinidae; genus Glossina; species Glossina fuscipes. The sequence continues at coordinate 24,699,559 of NW_023998416.1, forward strand.
AAGAAGAAGCTATGGAAGACAACTTGCGTCTCCAATCGGAGGCGTATTCCATTTGCAAAAGTTTGGTAGCGCGTGATAATATGCATCGTCGACCAGTCGTACACCGTTGTAGATAACGCATATATTTCATCACAATTAGCTCTATTTGTCTGTCCGTTTGTTTGTCTGCTCTTGTGAACATTGCCGAAGTCACGACTACAACCGTAAGATGTTTTCCAGTTGAAGATTGTGAGCCTAAAATTTGTTCTTATCGACATCGTCAGGCGAAATTAAAAAATCAGTAAAACCTTTTTAATGATTGGACCAAAATTACCAAAAACTAAAAATTTCTGCATTTTTTTATGATAGTATAATCCCAAAGTAGTAGGCTTTGGACATCAATTTCCAATTTTTGCACTCTACACCCTTTTCAGTACAAGGGTATATTTTAATTTGCTCGGATGCATGCAACACCCAAAAGGAATTGCGAAAGATCCACCTTTTATTATACCGATCGTTTCAGAAAATGATATCGAGCTTTTCCGTCTCTAAGTCCGTGTAGTTTTCTTGCATTCTACGTATAGGTCGCAATTTTTGAGATATTTTGATGAAACTTGGAACAACAACATGTTTTGGCTTAAGGGTCAATACTATCGAAAATAATTCGGTTCCCTGGATAGCCACTTTTTCGACCAATTTCTATATAAGAGTCCAAGATGAATAACTGTAATGTAGTGTAGGGTATTTAATGGCGGGCCGTGTCACCCTGTAGTGTCTTTGCTTCTATTTTCTAATAAAACATCGGCATGCATTTGATGAATAAGCTAAACTTTCTCAAGGATTCAAGTTCTCAGCGTTCTGCTTAGAGCAACAAACCTGTATAATGGGCTGCCAAACCTTATAAAATTATTAATTAAAATGCAATATTCGCAACAAGACGAAATAAGATGCTTTTGATACGAAATACAATTAGTATATACACAGAGAATATGTCTTGCGTATCTTTGTTGGGCTTGATTTGGTGGCTTTTCAAGCTGTGCCGTAAAACGATAGAGAGGAAAGCCTTTCATTTTGATTTTTTTGAAATTATTTCTTAAAAAAATATTTATAGATCACTCGATTAGCAACTAAACGGTCGTAGATTCGAATCTCAAGTGCGATAGAGTTTTTAATAAACGCCAATCGCCTTAGATGTTAGTGCTTTAAGAGATTAGTCTAGAATCTATTCTCTTAGAATCCATTTCTCTGACGAAATTAATAATAATAACAATAATAATAATATTTTTAATTTAATAAAATTATATATATATTTTTTTTTTTCAGCCGAAGTTCGGGTATAGAGGTTCTATAAGTAGTCATCTTCCACCGAAATGCCGACGTTACTTATAGCGGGTGTTAGTTCTAACGGCTCAAGACCACTTACTCACGAATTTTTAGATACTTGAAGTTGTGCGCAACGTTTTTCTTTGTTTAGAATAATATAGGACCATCATCGCTAGCATCTCACAGATAATAAACGAACGAAACATTTTTTAATGGCAATTTATGACAATGTATGCCATCTATTACCAACACATGTAAAAACCATTAATCTAGTTTATCAATAAAGCTGGGCTACTATCCCTAATGGTTTTACTAGTGCCAGTTAAACTGTTATTTTATTCCATAAACATTAAAAGTAAAAGATAATTCGAAGTATATAAGCAATTTAAATATCCACAAAAGGGAAGGGTTAATAGCTTACGCCCCAATGTAGCCAAATTAGTCGGTTTATACATTGCAAACAAGTTTACGATCGCAAACCATGATGAAAACAGATTTGTTTTCAATTTTCGCATCTACCGCTAAAAAATAAGAATATATTCATTTTGTCAAAACGTTGGCAACATTCAGCAAACCCACCGTATCCGTCTGTTTTTCCGCGTAATCTCTATACTCAACATGTTCCTGCATGCAAAAACAAAGCTTCTGGCTTCAAATTTGTCAGCTGTTCCACGCAGTTCGGTATCAAACGTGGAAAGATCTGTAACGTGCCAACCTCTAAAAGTAAAGAATTAAAAAAAAAAGAACAAATGGCGTTCCCTCATTATTCACGTATTATAAGCAGATAAAACCATAAAAATGTTCTCGCATATTCTAGGGACAATACTATAGTATATAGAGAAAATCGGTTCCAATATTATAATGTATAAAAATCTCATCATTTCGTTGAAATGTTTCTTATGGTCAAATGGCATCTAAATATCGCTGTCCTTTCGTCTGCCCACATGATCGTCTCTCAATCTGTGTTGTATCAGTGGTACGCATTCTCCCGCTCCCAAAATCCAATATGTCGGTTCCAAATGTGCTAAAGCCATGGAAACTTCTTGCACGTACGATCGATATAAATGGAAAAAATTAATCACGCCCACTCTTATATGCTAGTAAAGGAGTAAAGAAATTCAGTTTTTTCGTTTTAGGCTAAAGGTGATGTGTATAAAAGATTCCTTCATAGCCGAATGTAATATCCTCAGATGCTTGTTTTTGCTTTAGCCAGTTCAAGTCTGAAAATAGGCTAAAACGGTCGAAGAGGTTATCCACAATTAACGACAAGAATAATAAAACAGTTTCCCATCTTTTCTAAATTTTCTCACAGCTTGAAGTTTGGATATTAAATTGCTCTAATTGTCCAGTTCAAACATTAACTGCACTATACAAAGTGGAATCTATTTCCCTCGTTTTTAATTTGTGATACAATAAAGCGAATAAATCCTCCATTTTCTCTCCGTTTTTTAATATCACTTTTCTTTCATGATCCTGAAATCTGCTTTATTAAAATCGCTGAATTAAGGTAAATCAAGTGCTGCCACGCAATTCCTGAAAACGGAAATTAGTCAAAATCGTTAGTCTTGGCCTTCTACGGTCGAATAAGTTGGACAAGTTTGCCTGCTACAATTTAATAAAAACTAGAAATTTTAATAGAAAAGATGTTTTCTACGGCATAGGGCACGTGAAACGTAGTCCAAACTCAGTCCAATCAATTCGCTGTTAAAGGAGTAAAAAATTGAAAAAGAGCTTTTGTTTCTGGACCCATAGGCATTGTAAAATATTAAAATTTTGATCATGATTAAGAGCTCGTGAGCTCGGGAGAAAGATTAAAAAAGCAATCTCACCTTGTCTCACCAAATCTTTCACATTCATCTTCTCGTCCATGACAATATTCTTCATCGTATCCGACTTTTTGAAAATTATACGTTTTAAGGAGCCTGGCTGTAGGAGCGTTCGCTTTAGTGCTCTCGCAACCAAGCAAGAGGCCAGCGCATCAATTTCCGTCGAAATATTTCGAAAATTGTAATTTGGACCGATGTGAGACGGACAGACAAGTTTATATCGATTTAGAAAATCAACCTACAGTTATAATCAAATGTCTGTTTATCTGAAGCCTGCACAAATCTAATGCAACCCTAGGGATAATGCAAGGCTTGCATAAAAAGGTGGTATGGCCGCATCTACTTTTATCACTTTCCAGAAATCGTTTTTAAATGCCATCCATAATGGATGTAAGTTAATGGCTAATAAAGACCTAGCGTCAGCAGTCCTAGGTATTGAAGATTCGTTTCATGCTGAATTTTGCGTATTTTTCTTCACTTCTAGATATGATTTAGAGTGAAATAGTTTGAACTCCGCAGACGGATACCTCGATTAACGTACAAAAAACTGCAAAGTCTCTTTCACACATTGTTATCTTTCTTTAACGATCGACAAGTTAAACACTTAACGATATTGGCATTGATACACTTTTACTTGTGTTATTGGTTTTTTTGTTTTTTTTTTTTTGGTTATTTTGCCCTACAATGGTACAAGACTAATAATACAAGAGTATGTTGAGGTATGTTTGAAAGTATTCAATACCCAAGAGGACCACCTTTTCTTATACAGGTCGATTCAGAAAATGATTCTGAAGTTCAACTGTGTGTCCGTCCGTTAGTCTTATTTTGTTGGATTCAATTTGGTACATTCTGAGCTCTTTTGGTTCAAGGGCAAATCTTATTGCAAATGATACGGACGATCACTTTTCATATAACACAAGTGAGAAACCGTCATATGAATAAATGTAGTACCTGTGCAGGGTATTCAATGGTGGGCCGTGTACAACTATAGTATTTTTACTTGTGGTTTTATCTTTCTTTTCTTTCTATTTTTAATCTTTAACTTTTTGTTTTGTTTCGGTTTTCTTATTTGTATCTTTTTTTCTAATTATTTCAATAAAACACTTTGTAGTTTAATGTTTAATTTTCAAGTGTTTTTTGTTTTTTTGTAATCGATTTCTTTTTTACTTCGTTTATTTTTGGTTTTGTGTTTTGTTGTTGTTGTTTTGTTTTGCATATAATAAATTACAAATTAAAAATATTTTATATTTAGTTTTTTTTTTGTTTTTTTTTTGTTTAGATTTTCACTTAAGTTTTGCAATTTTTTTTTTTTTTTTTTTTATAAGAATGGTTTTTATGGTTTTGTTTTTTTTTTCGCTAAATTTAACTTTATAGGGTCAAAGAGCGTTTTCTAAAAGTATTCTTTAAAAAGGATGGCGATGTATGAGTGGGTATAACTATTCATATATGTATAAGTTTATGAGATATTATGCAGACTATGCTTAGTCCATTGGCTGCGTCCTTTCTTACTAAATTGATTAATTGGTTGGCTTATGATCTTTTTTTCTTTTACTGTTTTTTTTTGTTTTGTTTTCTTGTTTTTTTTTTTTTTTTTTTTTTTTTTTTAAATATAAATAGGAATGAAATCATTATAAATACAGAGAAACTGGAAAAGAACTGAAAGAGACTTAAAAAATAGAGCCTAGAAGAGATTTTATTTACAAAAATATCTATCTTCGTATCGTTGGCAATAATCGCAAATCAATTGACAACAACGTCCGTTGTTAAAGCGACAACGGCATTTCTCAATTTGTTTAAAAACGCGGGTGACATGGCCACGCCCGCAGCATAGATTCGCACAATTGTCCGGATGCAGGCATTGGCGATCCTTCGTGACCGAACAATAAGTTGGCGAGGTTTCCAAATAATACAGCGTAGTATACTGAGATTGCTTTTCATTTCATGTTGCAGAAAATTGAAAAAATGCGGAAAAGTGAAAATTTCAAATCGATTTTTTTCCAAAAAATTTGAAAAAAAATAAAAAATATTGACTTACTTTCTTTCGCCTCTGTTTTGGTTTTTTCGCACGACTTATGGGTACATCTCGTCGTATTGTGCGTGTGTTTGGCGCCTTCCTAACCGCCTGATTATATTTCTGTCTTAGCAGTGTGGCTGTTGCGTTAAAATCCGACAACTTTTTCCAACATGTTTTCATTGAACACGAACCCGATACACCGTGACATTTGCATTTATCTTTCATTAATGTTGACAGAGCCTCTATACCGACCTGAAAGATAAAAAATTTTCTACTTTCTATCATTCTATCTAAATTCCCAAACGTGTACACCCACCTCTGAGTCATGTCGCAGTATTTCAGTGACTTCGTCACTATCGCCGCCTCGTAAATCTAAAAAGCTTCTGGTTACCCGTTTGCCATGCTTAAGATTATCATTACAGCCACCCCATTGAAAACTTTGATCAGGACGATTTTGTTTACGCGGACCACAGCTGCATTTGGTCATACGCCCCTCAGCACAGGCTCGAGCAATCGAATGAGTCATAGCGGCGGCCGTTAAAGCGTGAACAAAAGCAGTCTCCTTATAGAGCTTCTTGAATATATTACGTTTCCCTCGGATTTCTATCGAACAGTTCCAACGATCGTAACGGAATTGATCTTCACAATGGGTAGTCGCCAGACGTCTTGCTTCGCGAATGGTATCAGATAAACCGATCTCTTTGCGGCATTGATGATTTTGTCTCCGCGTTGCTGGCATATAACGACACGGGCCTCCCACCTGCCCTTGAGATGTGAAGACTGCCATTACGGTATGCTCAGAAATGAAGTGTTCTTGTTCACTGTAGTCGGACAAATATAGATAATAAAAAATGTAATAAAACATTTTAAGCAAAAATGATTTTTTTTTTTTATTTTTTAAAATATTCTGCAGAGCTTAATACCATTTAAATTTTCATTTGCGCTATAATTCAAACCAAAAATTATAGTTTCTTGTAGTTCACTTATATCAGAAACCCCTCACGAGAAAGATACACTTGAAAGTCTTCCTAACTATTTCATGTATTCATGGCCTACGACTAACATGTTACTTTCTCTTATTTTAACTAAACTTACATTGCGTTGAAAAACATAAAAAAAAAATTGCAAATCATGATTAAATAAAATTAAAGAACCAACGCGAACTTGTATCAATAAGAGTCAATAAGTAAAATTACATCTTGTAGGACACGGCGTACTATAAATTATTTACCTTAATTACCTTATCCCATCATACAGTTATTCATATAACGGTTTTTTCATATAACGCGTTATATCGAAAGTGGTCGAAGAAGTAGTCTGTCTCGACCCACTGCTGTGTACCAAATTTTGAGCGCAAATATCTCAAAAATTGCGTCTTCTAGTTTAAACACAAAAACACATGGACAGACAGACAGACGGACAGGCTTATCATCCAGCCAGAATCGTTTTCTGAACCGACAAGTATCATAAAAATTGGATCTATCTTAAGACCTTCTGCTTATAACATACGGCCGCATAAACTTAATAACCCTTTGCAGCAGACGTGATGTAGGGTACAGTTACTTGATATTATTATATGCATACTAGGTAAAGCACACATATACTGAGGCAAAGGTTAGGCTTGCATAGTTATCGTGTTTTACGAATTTGCTAGGTTACAACACCATGGCCCACTGTCTATATGAGGTTCACACGAAAATTTTGAAATATTTCTATATTCATTCATTTTATTGAATTTTCTGCTGAACAAAATTCGTAAAAATGCTTGAGCCGTAAAAAACACTCTGGCTATTATGAAAATATATTTTCCAAATAATCAAGTTCTCTTTCACATGTGTGTCGTTGACAACTTCTCAATATTCGAGCTAATGGGTAAAGTTTTTTAACAGTTCACGTCGCTGAAAGTTTTCATTGTCTCAAGAAAGGGTAAATAAATAAAAAAAAAAGAAGACTAAGCTTTATTAAAAGAAATAGAAGAATAAAATCTTAATATATCGGAACAAGTTTTCAGAAAGAGAAAGAAGAGCAAGAGAGATAGTAATATAAAAAACATGACAGTTTTACGAACTTACGTTCAGTATATGGGATTCATTGCATTGATTGGCACTTTCATATACATACTAATAACTGGAATGCGAACTTCTAAAGAGATTAATGGATTGCATGAAGATGTTGAAGAAATTATTCAGAAGATGTTAATTAAACCCGACCTTCAAAACGGAGAACAGTTTTTGATGCTTTCAACCGGCAATGTTATTAAGCGGGTTCTCAGCCGTATTTGCGATGAATTGCATGTGCTTAAGAAAGCTATTAAAGGACCGAAATGCCCTAACGTTGATATTAGAAATTTGAATATGAAAATCCGGGAACGCGTGAACTACGCATCTGAAAACTTGGGAGCGAAAGTGATTTCTGTAGAGGCGGAACCATTGTGTTCACCGAATTTTTTCGAAATATTGTTTAGAAAAGAATTTTGGAGAAATCCTCCAGAGGAAATGCTTCGATCGAACATGGCGCCGGGTAATTGTTTTGGATTTAAAATCGACCGTGCTATCGTAATCGTCAAATTGCCGCAACCGGTTTTAATCAATCAAGTCGGCATCCACCATATATCGGAAAGGCAATCACCAACCGGCGACACCTGCAGTGCTCCAAAAGATTTTACGATCTTCGCTCTCACAGAACATCGGAACGTATTATTGGGTGAATTCCGCTACGAAGTCTTTCAACATAAGTTGCTGCAAACGTTCGATGTTTACACTATAGGGAAATACGATTTGTTAAAAATTCATTTCAATTCGAATCATGGCCATTCCAGCTATACTTGCGTTTATCGCCTTGTTGTCTACGGGAAGGTGTAACGTTTCAAATGCAACTTTCCAGCGGGAAATTTTTTTACAATTCTTCTATGTTGTATATAAAGATCACAGATTAAATAAATTTTATTCTTTTTAAAAGTAAAAAGAAGTAGTAAAAGAGAAGAGAAGGGAAAAATTTCCTATGTAAATAATGGTTTAGGGTTTTCAGACTAGCAAGCAAGATTGGAAAAATGTTGCTAATAATCGGAAAACTTGTAAACACTGCTCTGACAGCAATAGTAAATCGGCCATAATAATACTAGGCTGACGTCTCTACATAATTCGTGAGAAAATTCAACCATTGACCGCATTGTACATGGGAAGTAATGACGTGGCATGAAAGTAAGTAACATATATATATATATATATATATATATATTTGAAAATTCGCAGATAGTACAAGATTTCGATTACATCACGAGTTTGATTGGCTCCGATGTTGGCTGAATGGACATATTCCTCCACACTACTCAATTGACTCTCTGCTGCTGCTGCTGGAACGATAAACAATCTATTCGGTACATACTAAAGCATTTATCATATATATAGCGTTGAGGAACTTCGAAGCCCATAGCATATACGTGACGTTGCATAACAGCAAATTTATTACATAAAAGTAGGTTGACAACTTTGGGCCTTCAACTTCAAACCAATCTGACATAAGTAGTCTACTCGACTAACATGATACGTGTTTTGCTTCTTTTTTTTTTGTGGAAAAGCAAAGGGACCGGAAAACTATAGAAAAATAAAGGGACCAAACATAATTTAATGGCTTAAAATCGATTAACTCTTCAGTTTATTCTCCGCTAAGCTTTCAAACATTTTCAGAGATGTTTACTGCAATTCTGAAGAGATTCTCTTTAGGACGCCTATTATAATATTAGGGTTGCCATATCGATAGTGGGGAATTTTTAGAATATGGAGAAGGACATCATGTGTAAAATATTGTGCATTCATCGTTGTTGTATTCTTTAGTCCTTCTCTTTTAAAGGACGACTCTTTCTTTATCTCTATAATTTCGCGTGTTTTACTAAATTCTTAGCTTAGACTGTAGTTAGCTTCGGCCAGCTATTCTATTTGCAATCCCTTCGATTTAGATGTGAAATTAGTTAAAACACTTTTGAACTAAAGTTGGCTTTAAATTACGTCCCTATCTCGTATTAATCAAATGTTTGGCTTTCTTGTGCTCTTCTTCATGCAATCCTTTAAATGAAACGTTTCTTTACGATTTCAGGCATTTCATAAACTTTTGAATGATTACATTGCATCTCTTTGACTCCTTTTACTATCTTGTTTCCACCTTCTCGCACTGTCGACATCTTTTTGTTCATATCGTTACTCTCACTTTCGATGCTTCTTTTTCAACTATGTTACTTGCCAAGATTTTCGCTGACCGCTTTTTTGCACTCATTGTGTCATTTAACGGTTCGTTTTCGTCCAGAATTCATTAGCGCAGTATCTTTTTATTATCTTTTTTTTTAGTATCTTTTCTGTGTTAATCCTTGTGTCGCGGGATTCGTCGTTAGCAGTGCCTTTCAAATGTTGATTACTGAACTTCTCTTTTTATTCTTTCTGCTATTGACGCCATCGTCACTATCCGTGATAGTCGTCTTTTATTTCGATTTCTTTCTTGCTTCCAACTACGTTTTCACCATTCTCTTGTTTTCGCCTACCTCGTCGATGTCTTTTTATAGACGATTTTGATTAATTTTCATTACCACGTACAGAAACAGGAATAACGTTTTTCTTTTAAAGCACTTTTACTCCACGCATTAAGTTTTTTTGCAAATTTTTCCAACACGGAAAAATGAAGGGTATATTCAGCTTGTCAAAATGTTTGCACCACTTAGAAGCAAGCCTCAGAGATCTCATAAAGCATTTTTGATTAGCATCAACCAATCAATCAAAACAATGGCTGCTTTTCTGCCTGCCCGTATGTCTGTCCGTATGTTGCGAAAATAAAGTTATTGCTCCAAATTTGTGAAGGACATGAGAAGCTCCTGCATACACGTTGTTGCAAAGAATGGGCCAAATAGGTCGAAGGACACGCCTACATTGTCATATAAACTGAGAACACTTCCATTTTCAAAAAGGGAAAAAATTGTTGGCTCTTTATAGGGTCTCTGAAGCTTCCTTTCGGGTTTTACGTACACTATCCACAAAAAAACAAAAAAAACAAACCAGACAGATTGTTTAAAACTACTTTGTACACTTCTCAAATGGAGATACATTATCTGTTTAAAAATGGTTTAATTCTACAATGAATACGGTAGATACCCCGATTACATTTCTTTCTTAATAATGCCAGCGACATGGGTATCAAAGAAAAGAACTTATAGGAGTAGAAAGCGAAAAGCACAGTCATGAATACGCGAGATTCGGCCCCAGCCGAAAATAATTTTCTCACTTGTTAGTTTGTGTGAATATTAATTATATGCGAGCAATAATTTCTAAAAGATTACTATTTCTATATCAATTAAGATGTGTGCAAGTATTCAATTGCATGGCTGGCCGATTTCCCTGTATTTTCGCTTCTGAGAAACGGAGAGCATAAGTAATTTCTACATTACTACCCTTTTGGCATCGTAATATAAAAGCAAAGTAGAATTTACGTGAAAAACGAAATATAAATGCGAATTAAATTTTTTAAAAGGTCATAAAGCTTGTAATGTTATTTTCAAATTTTATTATTATAATTTTAAAGCTAATATCGCTTTATCGTTAGATTCTTCTTCTTCTTCTTTCGGGAATCTGTTAAATGCAGCTTTTTAAGTGAGAGAATCTGTTAAAACATATTCATTGCCGTCAATCCAATTGAGCAACAGTTTAGTTGGCTTAAAGACACTCAAGATTCTTGTTGTCCACAACTGGTAACTGGTTAAATTTAATTTATAATTGGTCTTTTTCCTTTTCTAATCCTTATACATACAAGCCTTGTGTTTCCAGTATTTCCAATTGCTCACCAATAAATGTCGTTGTTCTCTTTGAAACTACTTTACTTTTGTTTACAGGGCAATGTTTATGTCATTTAAACTGTCTCAACAGTTTATGTAAGCTACAAAAGAAACGCTGCTACGCACCAACAGATGGCGTAAACTGTAAACAGTAAAGTTCGCAAGTGCACGGTTATCCAGGTACGTTAATGGCTTATTTTATGTTTGTGTATGAAAGACGGGAGATAAATATTAAGTAGTTCGGTTTTTCGGTAATATGCTCGCTTGGCAATGGATATATATGGACTACGGACGTGTTTATTTCTTTGCATGTGGTATTTACAAACTATAACGTAAGTAAAGCAATCATCATCATATGCTCTTTTTACAGCCCCTCATTCATTGGCCGTTTCTCTACAAGGGTTCGTTAAATTTGTGCGGATGTATGCAACAGCAACAATGACTTGAGAAAAGCCTGTCTTTTGTTAAACCGATCGATTCGGAATCACCTTCTGATATGATTTTAAGTTGTCTGCCCGCCTGTCCGTTTTGTTTTCTTATATTTAATCTAAATGCCGTAAAGTTTGATACATTTAGATGAAATTTGGTATACGGACGTGTTTTAGCTCAAGGACGAATACTAATGGAAAGGGTTCGGATCGGAGCACTTCCATGTATGGCCCTACTCTGCAAAGTCATGACATGAAAACATGACGTAGGATATTCTACGGTATGTCTTGACCCACTGTAGTGTTTTTACTTGTTTTAAATTGTTTCATTTTAAGCAGACTTATTTCCTTATTTAGTTCTATGTGTACCTCGCCTACTTTCACAAATAAGTAATAAGGGGTGTGTATTAAGCAAAGCATTTCACTGGAAATCGCTAGTATTGATTAATTTCGACCTATAAGAAGTTTTTTAATATTAGTTTGGGGAAAAAGAAATCCATTATTTTTTCGGTAGATGGCTGCACTGATAGATTTCTTGTAAAGTATAATATATATGATCTATAAGGAAAAATGAAGAACAATTGAAAAGTTATTGACAATCTAGGAAACGAACAACTCTATGCTTCAAACTCTATAGTTTCACATAGATGATAGAGTTTCGCTCGCATTACTTTCAAAGCGTTTTCATTTTTTTCTTTTCTTCATTCGTCATCACTTCTTCCCCTTCAGATGACATCCCATGAGTGGGTTGGTCACGTTAAAATAAACAATAAACAATAGCAGAGTTTCGTGGAAGTGAACAGCTTTACTTATATGCATATAGAATCCTAAATAATTTTCTTAGACCCATTGACAGTAAGAACTTACCTTGCGAAGTTTGCAAAGACTTGACATAGCAGTGCATTGAGAAAATTCTCCCGATCTAAGGCTTTCCGTCCGTCTGGTAACTGGTCATATGAGATTTTGTACACAGGCACCTTTTGTCCAAAAATGAATTGAAAATATATTAGGCCGGAACATGAACAACCGCTCTACACGTGACAATCTATTTTGAGCTCATGAGCTCTTTGCAAGTTTCTTAAAAACAATTGATAAACAATAGGGTTACACCATAGCAGATGCATGAGAACAATTCTTGAACCTGCTTCAGCAAGGTTCCAGTTAGGGTGTTTTACGATGAATGTGGTCCAAAGTGATTGTATATGCAAATTTACTGAAATAAATTCGATTCATTGATATATTTCTCATAGCCGTTCATATGACAACAACGTGTAATTTTTAATGTTATTTTGACAAAGACTGGTGAAGTAAACTACGAAACGATCTTGTGTAGGGTATCTGATACTTTTTAGCGGTTTAACTTGTTTTATTTACACTTAAATAGAAAATTTTGCCAATTAATCCGCTTAGAAGAAGATAATGAGAGAATATTCATAAAAACATTTAACAGTCGATAGGAAATCGATAATAAAATCGTATTGCGGTAATTACTGCAAAGATATAAGATATTTATTACGGCACTCAAAAAAGGAATAATGGAGAGAAATTCATTAAATGAAGAAGAGTAACAGAGAGAATAATAATAAAAAAAAAAGATATACAAAAATCAATATGCACTTTTAGGCCGAATTTTTGGTACCCTATTTTTTTAACTACGATTCTCCTGTCTGCTACATGATCGGAAACGTAGTTTAGGAAATAAGTGTAGAAAATTTTAGATCAATATCTGCTAAGGGTTGCACTTGTTATATTCCTTTCCCCAATCGTTTGTTAAATTTTTGTGCTAATGCTTTATAGGCTTCTGACTCCAGTAGTTCTTCCACATGGAAAAAGCTCTCTTCTATTAATCATGGTTGGGCGTAAGTCACTCGCGCGCACTTTCGAATATGAATCAGCCAACTACAAATACACCAGCATCTGTAACCGTAGACTTTCCAAAATTATTGGAGCGAGAAAGACGAGACTTACAGGCGAAGGGGAAAAGTCAACTTAGAATCATACGGTGATGGATTATATATACAACGAAGGCGTTCTCTCTCTATGATAGGTTCTTGCAAACCATAAGACAGATTTAGCATATTTGCTTTCTTTCAAAGATGAATATAAAACATGCAGACTTGCACACGTAGCAATTCAATGAGAATTCAAAGAAAACCATTTCAGAAAACCATTAGAAAGGAAATTGGATCATAATTTTGAAAATCTTAATGCGAAAGAGCAAAGAAAAAGAAAGCGGAAAAAAGCCTGCAATAAATTATAAAGTCAACATTGCTTGCGCAGCTCCACGTCGGTAGCTTTTTATAGCTCAATGGCAACATATCGCGACTAAAGATCTTCTTCACACTAAAATCTAATGTCATTAAGTGTTTATTGTAAATTGAAAAATCCTTTTAAAACATTTCTACACAACAATAACAATAACAAAGGAGGTGAAGAAACTTCGACAAAAAAAACAAAAAACAACGGAGTTGCATGTAATAAAGCGGATGGAATTATTGTTCAAAGATTCTTTAAGCCCATGAGCATTACCTAAAAAATGGCTTGAATTTCGATTTTTCCGACAGCGACTCTCAATCAACGCTAACCCAGAATCAATTATGTTTATTATTTATTATAAGTCGTTCCTTTTCAAAACTATTACTTGGATACATTGGTCAATAAATCCAGGGATAAAACAATGAAAGTTTTTTGTTGATCCCATTATTTTTTCCAAATCTTTGCCCTGGAACATACTTTTGATTTCTTATTTTCTATGAGAAGAGAGGGGGAGTGGGGAACTCCTTAGGTGTGGTAGTAATTTGAACCTCAATTTTAGCAATTTTGCCGCTGTAACCATTAACTTGTGTCCCAATGCTTTTGCTCCACTGCGAATAAATATGGTATCCGTTCGGAAAAAAGGCTTCTCGTATTCGAAAGACATGGGAATTGTGATAAAGACGACATCGTATGTCAGTCTCGGTAATTATTTATCAGTGCGTTCAATTTTTTCTTGTCCGCAAATATGATTGCCATTCATATGCACATTCAGAAACTATCCATGATTAGCATAAAATTCTGAATCGGTTTAAACATGCCCAACTTCTATGTGCCGACACAGCTGTGCCATATATGCGAAGCTAAATATATTACCGGCTGCAGAAATTAAGGCTTAGGGTCCAAATGTGGCAATGCATCTTCTCGCACGTATATATCCATTGAAAATTGTCCAAATCGATGGAAGGACGTGCTTACTTTCTGCTCTTCACCCGTAAACCACAACAATTGCGCGTATATTGTATAGGCACGCCCGCCTAATACATGGATACTTCCTGTCATTCAGGGAATCTTATGACTAAGGAGAAGAAATGCCGAAACGAATGATGGGGTCTTTTATAATATGTAAATCTTAATTTCGGACTTTAAAATTTCAAACGCAAATGCAAATTAACGAGCTTGGGTTCAGTTTTATCGGTTCGGTTGGAATCGGATAGCAACTGACGGATTGCAGGAGATTTTGAGGAATACAAAATCCACGAGAAAATCTCATCATTTTCGCTATACATGTCTTAGCGAGTTTTTGGCGTTTTTGATAGAAAATCGTTGATAGGTAAGGAAAATACAAATTTGATCTCAAAATATAATTCAATCTCGTCTACATAACGGATAGTGGGATAAATACTTTCACAAAAATATCGGTACAAATTTGAATCCTCCCGTGATATACGACACAAAAACAAAAGATCAAATAGAATATTGAAATTGTTATCAGACCTAAGGTGAATAAAATTACTTTCTTTGCATAACTTACTCTCGAATGGATAAAAAACAAGCAAGAACATTCTGCTGACTTTGTTTAAGGAAAAGGCAAACTCTCCCACGAGTTCCTGTTGCTAATTAAAAAAGATTGTATTCTGCTAAAAAAAAGTTTTTTAACTCTTCTAAGGCAATAGTTAGTTATAAAAGTAAAAATGGTTTCATTCGATATAATTACAAGATTTGCTAAGGGGTATCACGTGGAGAGGAACTAAGCTAAGTTTGTTGCATACATTGTGTGCGATCGTTTGCCTTTTTATAGGACTTGCGGTTTATTGAAGTCATCTTGTGTGCGTGTACATCTCTTGCTGAGTCTTGCAGCAATTGATCGCTATCGTCATTATCATTGCCTTCAAAAGTAAATTGTGGCTGCGGTTTTTACTTTTTATTATCTGGTTTCTCATAACACATAAAAGCAGGTGCTATTATAACTATTTTCCTCTCTATCTAACTGAACAATGTTAAGTGAAGTTTGTAAGAATTTTTGCATACAATAATAAACAATACTTTGTCTCAATACATTTTCTATGCAAATGCACTGCCAATGAGCAGTAAGGCGAAGGAGAGCAAATATGTTGTCGCGATAAATGATAAGTTATTCCTTTTAAATAGATTTCTTAGATTTATAGTGGTTGCGTTGAATAAGTTCAACATTTTCAGTTGAAATATAAAAATAGAAAATTAAAGAATAAAAAAAAAAAAAATAAAAAAAAAATAAAAAATAAAATAAAAAAGAATTAATTGATTTTGATTGATTTAAAAACTTTAATTTAAACAGCAACTTGGTTGCAAATTTTCTTAATGCTCACGCCCTGTAGTTAAGAGTCCATAGGATGGTTATATTAGGCTTTGGTTTCCCCTATAATAAAATTGATTTGAGCTACGCGCACTTACAAGATGAATTATTACATCGAGACCGTGTAAAGCTTTTATAAGATTATTTTTCTTTTTTTTTTTTGGTAAAAATGGATCCCTTCTATGGGAATATGTTTATATAGGAAAGTCATTGCTTTTTTTTCTCCTTCCTTGATCAAGATGGAAGAGGATTTTTTTATCGTAGACAAATATATTACTATGAACACAATCGATAAATGCGATCTCTCCGCGTCAGTTTGCATCACTTACGCGCCTTCATTTTGTCTTGATCGGCTTCATTGGTACATCTTCAATATCAAAATCGCCGTAACGTAATTTTGTAAACCAATTTTCGTATTGGTCTTCTTTCAGTTGAATTCCTCTTCACACATATTCAATACTTTTTTTCTTGCTTGAATACCATTTTTACTTTATCGATAGCAAAAAGCTAAAATATATAATATATAATATATATATATATATATATACATATATATACATATATTTCGCTAATTTTGACTTTCCATAGCTGCTAAAGGTAACAAACAAAAGAATCAAAAAAAAAAAAATTTCCTAAATAAAAAAGAAATATATTAACAGTTAAAATATATAATGACAATGCGGCTCAGGTGTCAACTTGGCTGCGAAAGAATACAGTTAAATCCATTATTGCGAAAAAAATACGAAATAACTTTCCGAACAATCCAATAGTACATATCTAGTCATTGTCTTTTTTTTGTTAAGAGATAGCCTTCGAGTGTTACTTGGTTGGGTCTTAAGTCACCAATTGAAACAAGTATTAGGGGGATCAGAAAATAATGTCGTTCTCATTAAATTCAAACATATAAATTTTTACCAAGTCTTTATTTGTAAAAATGCTGGTAGTCAACAACCTTTTGCCATTTTGTGTTCAAATTTCCAATGCCTTTTCAATAAAAATCAATTGCTTTTTGAGTAAAACACCTGGAGATGGCATTTGAGACATCATCTGAACTTTCAAGTGATGACTTTTGGCACTTAGAAAACATGGGAATAAATGAAAATGCTATAGCCCTGCATGGGGCGAATATGGTGAATGAGGCAGTACTCAGAATATAGAAAGCGTACTCCCGTGAAATTACAAAGATTGCCTTTTAGCAGCAAAGCATAGAAAATCATACTGCGCTCGCGTAAAGTAACACTCATGCCGTACCTTGGAAACCATTAAAAATCTACGAGCATATCCGATAAAACGGAATATAACCGCAAAACCGATAAACATTCCTTTTGGAAAAAGAGGTTAATCGGTTAAAACCGGATAATCGCGATTCTTTATTCATTCTTTAAATCACATTCGATATCATTGTCATGGTTTCGATCTTATGGCTTTATATATGGTACGGGTTGGCCTAGTAGTAATAATTAAACATTTCTTTAGAGAATTTCGAATCTAGTTTGTCTATTGTCGAACTTTGTCTTCCTTCTCAATTTCTAAGCTCTTCCATCATTTCGTTTAGCGGACAAGTCAATAGACGATCATGAGTAAACTGATACATTATAGTATCCTCCACTAATCTATAGCTAATAAAATCACTTTAACATTCCATTTAATATATGAAACCATAAAGCAAATATGCCAACTAGTGGTGAACATGTGCAAAAGTGAAAGAGAAAAAAAAAGAAAAAAAGAAAAAAAAGAAAAAAAAGAAAAAAATCTAATAAAGTCTTCAACTTGAAAAACACATCACAATATTGTCTCGTCTTCTTTATTAAAATAAAAAAGAAACGGGGCAATACAATTTACATCATACACAAACATATATACATCCATCATATAGATAAATATGTATGCATATGGATGTTTACTATAGAAATATGTATAAATAATTTGTAATTTAATCATAAGTGATTGCTTTATGCATATTTTCTTTAGTTTGTAAACACCAAACGTCAGCAATTATGGGCGATTATGGTATATCTATTGTTTTTGTTTATGCGTGCGTGCTTAGATCCGAATGAATAGGGGTTTTGCAATGTTTGCGAGAAACCAATATATAAAATTGCATGATGCATTGATTTGTATTAATTGCTTTTGACTTTAACACAATTATTAATATGCTTGCATTTATGTCTATTTGAAATCCACTGCACTTTTTCTCTTGTTTCTCTTATTCAAGGGCCCTTAGCAGGCTGCCAACGCCGTAGAAAGTTATCTTAATTTTATCGATCTGTATGCAGCATTGTACAAAACAGAACTTTCCAACCTTTATGATGCAATTAACATCTTTCAACGTTTTCCTTCTAGTAAATATAATAACGTAAAATTTACACCCTACACTTCTTGCGGTATAGGGTATATTAATTTAGTGCGGGCGTAAAATTTTGAAAGGCTTGCAACAGACCCACCTTTAATTATATCGACGAATTCAGAAAATGTTTCTGAATAAATCTAAGCCTGTCTGTCCGTCTATCCGTCGGTCTGAAGCCTGTCTACGTATTTTTGTGTTCAATCTACAGATTGGAATTTTTGTAATATTTTAATGAGTTTTGGTCCACCGACGTTCTTTGATCCACGGCCGAACGCTATTGAAAATGATTCGGATCGATCCACTGTTCCAAACGCTCCCCAAAAATTGCAGAATTAGACTTTTGAGACTTTGATCGGCTAATTGCAATTGATCAAGTTTTCGATCCAGACGATTGTAGAGATCAAATATAAGTTGAACGTTTACCATGCAAAGCCTTAACGAAAGTGAGGAACGACAATAATGAGTAGCGAGTACTGAAAATCGTTAAGCGACACCAGCTTTGAAGTGCAGTAACTTCGCTGTCCCATTTTTAGCGACTAGAACTGCACAGCTTCTTAACGAATGGGTACTGGAAATTCAAATGAAGACGAGACAGCCACCTCGTCTTGTCTACAAACTTTTTCGTACATTTAATTGACTAAATGGCGGACGATCAGAATTTTTCCAGAAGAAAAATAATATTAAGTTTGTTTAGGGTTCATAACGACCAAAAGGCTGCTTTGAAGCCTATTCTTAATTTGCATGAGATTTTGTATTGAGTTAATCATGTCGATCTGGGTGCAAGCGATAATAAATTGATGAAAAGAGACCCTAAACTTAGTTACATAAATAGGTAATAAGTAACTGGGCGTTGGCAACACCTTAAAACATCTCAAGTTATATACGATAGAAATTGTTTGGCTTAGGAGCAAGGCCGAAAGTAATAAAACTCCGTTTAATATGCAAGAATAGGACGTGAAGGCGAACATTTATTTTCACTTGTTAAACATACTATCGAAAATTTATGGTACAAGGGTATATTAAGCCAGTGCACAAGAACTTGAAGTAAGCCTTCCTTTTATTACAAGCCTATCTGTCTGTATGTCCGTCTGTCCGACTCGTATTCTTGTGGTTGGCGTAAAAGTCACAATTTTTGCGACAATTTAATGAAATTTAATACACCGACGTGTGTTGGCCCATTAACGAACGTTATCACAACCGGTTTGCCCCAAACCGCTTCTTCGACCATTGAAAAGTCGTTATAGGAATAACGGTGTTTGAATAACTGTAGTAAGAGAAGTGGTATGTGCTCTAATGTTTTTATTTAATGGTTTTCTATAAATGGCGGTAAATATTAGTCTATAATTTCAAAAACATAAGAATTAAGTAAAACGTCGAGCGGAACTTAATTCCGAGCGGTCTACTTATACGGCCAATTTTATTAATTGAAAAGCGGTCTCATTTACATAACTTGACATAGTTAGTCATAAAAGAAATTTCTCTGCCCTGTCGTAGGTGGGTTAGCCTCCGCCACAATGTAGGCCTCAAGTAGGCATCAAAGATTCGTTGCAAACGAAAGAGAGCATTTTCTATGCATTTCCTTTTTCATATCTGAAGGGCTTTCGCAACTCTCCGCTTAACGTTTTGTTTTTGTGTTTTTGTAACACTAGCTTAAGTGGCCTATCAAAGCAAATCATAATTCGTTGAACTTTAATTATATAATAAATTTTATTTTTATGCCCACTACCGAAGAATGCGAATGTGCGAATGGTGAGTATTTTATTCTGGCGAATGGAACCAGTGATAAGCATTAGCGGTCCTATGAATTATGTGTACATTTAACCAGTAAAATATAAATCATATACGTCTGTCCATCCAGCTTTATCTAGGTGGATCTTTCAAGTTTGCAAAAAACGGGATTCAGTGGTAAGAACTACCCAACCAAGAGTGGAAAAGGACGTAATCTGCCTAAAAGCTTGTGATTGTAGAAACTAAAAAAGAATTTTTAATCAATATTTACAAAACTGTTTAATAATATTTAAATAAGTAACAACAACTAACACATATCCATCAATAATTTAACTCAAAGACATTTAAACTTCCCTGTGGAAGTTGTCTATTCGTGCAGCGGTTCAACAGACGTTGAACTCATTCCGAATATATTTCGCGACGCTGTCTCCGTCCGTAATGAACCAAATACTTTAACCGTTTTTTATATTGTACCCGATGACGGGGAGCAAACGTTCACCCCGAAGTAAATATAAACTCTTTGCTGTTATTTAAAATGTCTTGCCGCCTGTGCATCACTATCTGCTTTCTTGATTATATATCAATTTCTCAATTGAAACGCTATGGCATTATTTGCGAGTGGCTCTGCTTTAAACAGCCAGTGGGAGAGGATAAAGTGGTTTATTGTTATCGTATTATGAGAAATGAACGTGAATGCGACTTTTGAAAATAAACTGTAAAATTTATTTTCTTGTAGAGAAATAAAAAAAAAAAAACAAATAAATAAAATAAAATGAAGTGAGAGAGTAAAACCGTAAGCATAAATATTGCATGAAGTGTTTACGACGATAGGTAATAAAGAAAGCGAATAAGTGTTCAATTGAAATATGCTAAGAATACAAAAAAAAAAAAAAAAAAACCCCAAAAATAACTTGTCCTTCAACACTTTTTCTTTTTTCTTCTTCTTCTTTCTTTGTACGAAAAATTAGGTGAGAAAGCGTTAAAAATCAGGCCGATGCGATATCGTTTGATTATCGTTTTTTTGTATAATTACTTTTGATCAATTGATTTCTACATACTATACCTATGTATATCACTTCTATATATTTTACTTTAAATCACATTTGATGGACTGTTACACTATTGTGATGCCTTAAAAACATACTGAATGCATCCATCAGCGTTCGTGTTTCTCTTACATGTTTACTATGCTGTCTGCCTGTGAAACTGTGCTATTTGAGTGATTGCGATCCATTAATCACTTTCTATTTCGTTCGTTGCTGAACTAAATTCGATTTTCAAGTCAAATAGAAGCAGAGAAACGTAATTGCAGACGATCCGATCGATTCAATATAGTGAAATAAAAAAAGAAAAGGCTTAAAATTGAACAAATAAACAAAAACAAAGTTATATACATAGTTGTGTATATCGTGTATCTTAGAGCAAGTCTTCGATAGCCACGATCTTAAGTAAATATGCAATGAATTTCTGATTAATTGCAAGTTTACCATTGGGTCGATTCAGGCCATATTTGTACTGAACTCTCTGAAAGCATTTGTGCCAAATTTTACTTCGACGTTATGTACGTTATTTATAGGACGTTAATTTTATATCTTCATAATCAGAAATTTTTTCTCCCGCTATGGAAGGTTGCACTTTAGCGCGGAAATTACGTCTACTTCAAATCCAGTGGATGAACTTTAGTTTAGTACGTAAGCATCAGCATTTTGACGACGGTTATCGTCCCGCCTCTGAGAGAGGTTTCTGTCAATTGAATCCCAATTTAACAGAAATATACAAGGGAAAAGATTATAGTCGAGCTAGGCCGACTGTTAAATACCCTACAACAATTTGTCTAACATAATTCTTATTTTTACCATAGAACACAAAAATTATTGTATCCTGTTTTTATAAGAACTTGTTTTTATAGAATTGCGTATTAAAAACTAGCCCTTTTTGCAAAATAGAGACTTACTTTCTGTAAGAATGGTTAGGCCCAGGGGGTCAAAAATTCAGCACAATTGATTTTAATATCAAATTACTATTGTGGATCAATTTTCATCGTAACATATTAAAACTTATACTTTTATGCACTAAAAAATTGAAATTTTCGTGAAAATCCTTTTTAGGGTAGGATTCAAAAAATGGGCCGAGAAGATCCAAATTTGTTATAGTTAATTTTTTCTTATGTTAAATTACTATTATGACATAACTTTGAAAACTTGAAAATTATACCTTCGTTTTTCGTGTGAACTTCAGTGTTCGTTATATGAGGGGGTTCAAAAAGTGCCCCAGCCGGTCCAAACTTTCCATAACACTTTAGAATGTCCAAATAATACTATTTGGCCACTTCTGCTGAGAGATTTTGAAAATTGCAATTTTTTTCCATATAACGACTTTTCAGTGGTTGAAAAAGTGGACCGAACCAAACCGAACCATTTTTAATAGCGTTCATCCTTGGGTCAAAACACGTCACTCAATATCATATTATTGTCTTTGTACTGTTGCATCGCGTCTTGGTTCCTCTTTCTTATGAGGTCTATGATGAAAAGCATGCCTTTACTTGAAAATAAAGATTAATTTTTTGCATCGTGTTAGGCAGCAAATGCAAGATTGTATTAGGCGATCTGATGATGCGTATTTAAATTGTCGCCCAAGTCCAATTGGCTCTTTTTTTTTTTAGTTTTTATGATTTTGAAATTGTCGGTATGATATATCCCTGTATATCCCTAGATAAAGTACCTCAAACTATTAGTATGCTTTCATTCAATAAAAGAGAATATAACTGAGGAACTCTCCGCTACGAGCCTTAAAGAGAATGAAAACAATGTAAATCAAAACGAGGATAATTCTCAAGTCAGGTGAAGTTAGACAGAGAGCGGGAAATCCTCGAAGAGTAAAATTGATAATTGATCAAATTTATGGCCACGTAGGGAGACGACGCATAACCTAACCAGATTCTGACTTTAAGAATGACACAAATGTTCCCAGGCCGCTACAAAATTCGAATGCAGACTATGACCCCTAGAAGAGCAATGTGTGGAAGAACATGAACAAAGTCAAACTAGAGCAATCTATGCAAGAAACGTTCATTCAGCTAAATTTTTGCAGAGGTCATCTATGCTATAATAATTAAATTAAAAAGTTTTCTTTATAGAATATTTACGTTTTAGGTGAAAATAAGAAGAAGAAAAAAAAAAAACTATATTTACTTCCCCTTTTTGCCTTTGCGAACGAAATTGATAATAGATTTAAAGCTAATTGCATTTTGCATACAAAACATGTGTAATCGTCGTTAGCATTTGTCAAAAAGGATTAACTTTCTCTATAATTGAGTGACAGTGTTGTTTGTATGTATGTAAACATTTTAACAGCACAAAGACTTCTTGCTTAATACCTACCTAAATATATATATATATATATGTGTGTATGTATATAGGAAAAGTAGTGCCTTTGGCAGAAAATCTCTTTTGGACAAATAATATCATTGGTCTATGTACATACCGATGTACAAGCACCGATATGTGGACATAAACATATGTAATACCTTTATATAATGCTATTTACTGCGATTGCCTTTATGCTGATTAAGTTGACTCTTTAGATGTCTTATGTGATATTTTACTGCCTTTTAGCGGTCTACATAATACTAAGCGATTGACATTTAACAACAAATAATGAAATGAACGAAAGAATTTTTCTTCAGTTCTTTTTTGTTTTTTTTTTTTTTTTTTTTTTTCTTTCACTTTTTTAAATACTTTACAAAATACTTGTAAGGGTTTACATGGATATTTCATTTTTCAATGAAATCTGATCTTTTTCTTCTATGATGTGGGCTTACGTATGTGCATATATATATATATATATACATATTGATTAAATGAGCTCTGTGTGCATACGCTCATTACATTTGTAAACTTGTCATAAATTGTTACGTACACTTAAAAACTGTCATCTGCTTGTTTGGCGGCTTATACAGAATAAAAAAAAAAAAAAATATTTTATTGCTGGCGATGTATTTTCTGACGAATAAAGTATGAAGACAGGGAAAGATTAAATAAAATAAGCCGATTTTTCCGAAAAGTACAGAAAAACGTAGGAAACTGAAAGTTGCAAGTTATTCTTAACGCATTTCATTGCACTAGTAGTAGTAGTCCAGCAATAGCTAAGGAAATTGTGTTAGTAAAGTTTGCTCAATGCGTTCAATTGTTGTTCTCCTTTATTGCCCACACCACTTGTGGTACAAGAGTCCATTAAGTTTGTGCAGAGGTATGCAATATTTAGTAGAAAGACTTCAGGTGGACCCAACTTTTATTCTAAGCTTGCCTGTCTGTCTGTCTGTCTGTCTGTCGCAACTTTTCAGATAATTTTGATAGAATTTAGTATACCGGCATGTTTTGGTCCAAGGACCACTGTTTTGCTTGATAAATCCTTAAACGAAGTAAGGTAGGGTATTTAATAGTGTACCTTCTTCAACCATAGTGGTTTCACTTGTTTTTTTTTTTTTTTTTTTTTTTAAGTTAAGAATGTAAAGATATTGAATATGCGTTAGTGTCAATGTAATTTCATCTAAGTGAAGAATTATATGAATAATATTCATAATGCATTACTTCATTGCTTAAATGAAGCGGCTTATGTCTTCATCAATTCATTGACATTCGTTATAAATTTTAATTCCTGATCTTTAAACATTGTTTATATTGATTTTGCAACTCATTAGCTTCAACAATGTCCGCAAAAGAGGAAAACAAAAGGAATCAGTAAACACGTTTTCGAAGACACCCAGAGAGTTCACATCTTAAGTTTATTGCAAACAACTTAATTTTTGAGTGGAATAAAAGACATCGGGCGGCTGCTTGCCTGCACGCATTAAAAAAACCAAAAAAAAAAAAAAGAAAGCTTAATAAAAGCTGCGAAAGACTCTGCAGCAAAAATGAACTGCAAAAAAAAAAGGTTCATTTCACTTAAGGCGATTCTTCGCTACCTATCATTTACAAGCCAAAATAGATATTAAGTTAATTTGTTTTGAAGATAAGAAAGACGTAGACTGTACATGTTATTTAATATCATAATAATACTGTTCTATGCATCCCAACACGGACGTAAATTTCTCTTCTCTCTTGCAGACAAGTCATGCCGTTCAAACCTAAAAGCTATTCCAGGACGATGGACAAAACAAAAATTTTTGCGGGTTTTTGCTTTAGTTAATTAATTTTAAGTACTAAGTAGAAAAATGATCGACAATTAAATAAACCAAACATTTCTTCATTTTATTATAATTAGTTTTAAGAACACACATATTCACTTATCTGTCTGTAGCTTAAATTATTCTTTAAACAAATCCTACTTAAGAATCTAGCTAACGATATATTCTGTGATGAAATTTATCTAATAAATGAAATAAAAATGTAAAGTAGAGAGGCACGTGTTCCTTTTACAAATAAAATGAAGAGAAAGAATTTGAAGCAGTTTTAGTGTGTGATCTTCATTTCACACACTTTCAGTAAAACACAATTGCAAATGAGCCAGAAACGTAACGTAAGTCCACTGAATATATAAAAAAATGATCAGCTTGGGATTTTGAATCGCTATTATCTATCTATTGTTGGATTTTTTTTAGTTATCTACGATCCTAAGGACACGTTCTTTTTGTAAGATTGACAGGACTCTACATGACGCTAAACCAGTTGTTTTAGCTATGAATAGCTCTTGCTTGCTCATCTTCATCTAAAACTAGCAAAAATACTATAACTGTCTAGCATTAAACACTCCATAGCACTCCTCTTAATGTAGTTATTTATATAACGACTTTTGAAAATAAGACGTTGTATGGGAAGTGGTGGAAGAAGTGGTCCTATTCGAACCATTTTTGATATGCCCAATGTCGTCGCTAACTGTCTTAAAAATTGCGACTTGTATGTTGAACACAAAAAAGCAATACTGACAGACGGGCAGACAAAGACAAATCACATCATGAATCGATCGGCATACTAAGAGAAGGATTTATCTCAAGTCCTTCGGAGTATTGTAAACTTTTGTAAAAATGGGATTTTTGGATTTTTAAAAAGGATGAAAAAATACATCAAAGAAAATGCATCAAACGATGGGAGAAAATCTTTCAAAGAAAGCATAAGGAAAGTTTTTCCACATCTGCCAATGTACAACGTGTCGAGGAAGCCACGTATTCAGTGTTCAAAAATCAACTGTTGATAATTAAGCGTTTAACATCAAGAAAGCATCGCGGTGGCGGATAGGTAGGCACAGCCGATTCCCATAGGTTCTCAACACCATCTAACACTTGCCTTGGCTTTTCAAGACTTTTTCAATTCAAATTCTTCTGTACTCGCCATATACGTTTAGTTTTATTCAATCTGACTTTTGGTTATCCTTGGAATTCAACAAGCCGTTCCATGGTTATCATTTCGAACCAATTAAAGAGATACTTACTACTCAATATACTGTTAGTTTCCAATGAATACAAAAATGGGTTAAAAAAATTATCAAAGCGTACTCGACGGGATATCAAAGCATTCACTGCTTTTTTCTTGTTATCTCAAAACGCGGCGACAATGATTTCTTCTATGTGTTTCTTATAAAAAGAACCGGCTAGCATGGTGCGGTACCTACTTTCATAACCGGTTATGATCATGTTTCAAATTTTGCTTATTAAATGAAGAAGATGTTAGAACAATATGGATCTCTTTGCTAAGGCATTGCAATGCAAATCCCCTTTCCTTTTAATTAGTTATCTTCCAAAGCCACCTCGCGTCTAATTATGATTTAAAGATTTTTCCGCTTATTTACAAATCATTGTGAAACATATGTCACAAACCACTTTCAGATATGCTAACGCGCTAAAGACGATCCTCCTATTAGGAATTCAGTTCATTTTCTCCGCTTCGTTCTACAATTGGATATATATGCCTCTATGCTCCTTTGCCTTAGTTCTAATATAATGAAAGCAACATATATACCCGAAATTATATATGAATGAAAGTTTTTTATTGGATCTTTCATCGTTTACCAATCGGGAAGTTTACAAAGTGTTGAAATTCGTACGAGCGCAGGTCAGATTGCTATACAGAGCTTTATAAATTTGAATCAATTACACAAGTGTAGTAAGAGAAAAAGAAGCCATGATACATGCGTAATTGAATTTACGTCAGAACAACGGCAGTAAGTATGTATTTGTCAAGTATATGCATGACATCTATGATAAAGTATACACATATACCTCTAAAAGCAAGTAAAAACACAATAATGGACACTACAGGCCGAAGCCCACCATCAAATACCGTACATTTGCTTAGCAAAGTCGTTCATATAAGGCGTTCGAAAAAGTGGTCCGATCTGATCCGTTTTCGGTTCAGATCAGATTTCGTCCTTGGACCAAAACATGTCAGCGTACCAAATTTCATCCAAAGATATCAAAAATTGCGTCCTACAGATTGAGGAGTGACAGATGGGCAGACAGACAGTCCAGCTTAAATCTATTCAGAATGACTTTCTATGATAAGATAGGACAATCTCGAGCTTACTTTCTGATTCAGTCTAAGCCTGTCTATCCGTCGATTCAGGTGGGTATGTGTCAACTCCTTATAGCACAAGGGGTGCAGAATATGAAAATAGCCTTATTCTGACATTGGGATCGGTCACTAGTCGTACGAACTTACGAATGTATTTTCTCGCCATAATTGTTGCGGCTTTATGTTATATTTACTATAGCGATATAGCAATAGGCAAAGTCAGGAAACATGAGGCGAAGTTACGAAAAATTATCGTGCCTGTTGTGTGACCTATAGCGGAACAATGGGCAAAGTTACGAATCATAAGGCTAAGGCTACCAAAACAACTGAAAGAAAACAAAAAAATTTCGTGCCTGTTGTGTGACCTCTTGACATAGCTTAGATTACGGTCGTGGATCTGCTTGCCATATCAGTGGATATTTCGAAATTCGAGAACCACACCTTTCAGCTTTCGTATTTGATCTTATGGCGTGAAAAATATAATGCCATCAAATCAGTTTGTAATTCAATTTTATTCTTCTAATTGAGCGAATATGTTAAGTAGCTCCTGGCTGCTTATGCTATTTATTGCGCATGTAATGGAATCATCAAGTGGTAAAAACGTACCAGTTATGGTAAGGATTCGTCTCGGTAAAGCGTAATACTATAAAATTTAGGAACCGCTGCTCTATTTTTTGAATCAAAACTTTCATATATGACTACACTAACGGATTTGTCTTTTCTTTTTTTTTTTTGGAAGCATTTGCTTTAAAGCCTCTTAATAACAAATTGGTATGAAAAGACTCAGATAACGTATTTGCTTCATTTAATAAACTTTATATAGAAGTAGAAAAATACCAAGTGATAAAGTGTCTGGAATTTCAAACGAGTTGCTCTATACCTATTCGTATATATATATATATATATATATATAAATTATAGCATAAACGCACTAGCGCCACTCGCCATAATAGAGGTACATGGTCGTACGATAGGGATGATAAGTTTCAAAATGAATGGTCGATAAAAATTTCAATAGTCTTAAAATTGTCCTAATAGCCTTAAATGAAGTCATAGAAAAACCTATTTAATGAGAGAGCTCATACCACACACTGCAGATGATTGGATGACAAATATAAAATCGCAAAAAACGTTAATATAGCGTTTTATGCGTCTTGACTGAAGGCACACAATGATTACGTTAGCAACGCCAGATATATTTCAACGCAAAACCGCATCTGTGCACGTTATTTGTTTAATTTTTTTTTTTTTTTTTTTATGTTTAAGTGATTCATAAAAAGAGAAAAAAAAGATGAAAAAAAAAGAGATGAAAAAAATAAAGTAAAAGAACTACACGTCGTTTAAACTTCTGCACATAACGTAACCATTTACATGCGCGTGTAAGACATATCCGCCACGCAAACTATTTGAAAACATGAATATTGCGTGTGGCTTTAATAAAAAAACAGAATATTCCTTCATAATAATAATAATAATAAAAACAAAAAACAAAAAACAACAAAATAAATAAATGAAAAGACAAAAACTAATATTGTTGATGATGCTGTGTGCGTATGTTGTTACTTAAGATAATCACAATGATGATGATGATGATGATGATGATGATGATGATGATGATGACGATGGCAGAGATGATGCTAGCTAATGTTGTTTAAGGAGTAGTAGCTGCTATTCGCAGTCTGTGTCTGGGTCATAAGAATGTTGTAAAGTATTTTTTATTGCATTTGCTAGTTTTTATAACTCACGCACACGAAAATGTCTTCTTAGTTACGCAGATATGCGTGCATTTCTATGCCTTACTGGAGATGTATTATCTAAATGTTAGAATTACAATAACAATAACAACAACAACAGCAATAATACAAAACTTGAAAATGTCTAATATGTTTTGTCAGCATTCATCTTAATAACATTAACAAATTTTAGCGAACAGTAGGCCGTAAATAAAAAACCAAATGGAATTATTTTTCTTCTTCTCCTCTTTTTCTTTTGCACATATATAATATAACACTTGAATGTCATTTCTGTTAGTATGAGTAAGAAGCGACCACTATATATATATATGAGTTTTATTATTATTATTATTATTATTTTAATTTTAGACTAATGAATTGAATTCTTAGACTAAAAAAAAGACATTGAGCACTAGCAACACAGGCTATCGGCTCTAATTTAAATAAATGGATATTAGATAATAAGCTTAGTAGTATTAATAAAGTAAAATATTGAATTGATATTCTGTTCTGAAGCTGATTGTAGAATGTTCAAAGGGCTAATCGTTCCAAATGCAATACTTCTAGCCAAGGAAAAGTTGAGGCAATCGCAGAGAATGTGAGTATATGAGTTTTACTGGCTAGTAAAGTAAACGTGTGAGCGAATTGCTTTAACAGTTTTCTAAAAATCGAAATGTATTCTAGCCTAGTACTAGATATTTCCCAGGGTAGGTAGCACTTTTTCAGTCTCCTAAGCAATATTCGTGAACTCTTTCTTATCGGTTTGCCTGCCAATATCTTCCGGTTGAACCCCTTCCCATCCGAATAATATTATGTTTCCAGCAATTCAGGGCAAGCTCAGGGAGCTTTCTATACGGGAAGAGTGCTACCCCATAAATGTTTGACTCGTTGAAGAGTATACGTGCGGGATAAATCGCAGCTGCCAAAGTAAATTTTTGAATTGTGGTCTTACTTAGAGAAGTCCATTTGTTTGCTCGTCTCGTTCCTCTTGTTGCTTTCATGTCTGTCTCTGCATTTATTGTCAGTTATTTGTGTCTAAAAACTAAGGCCATCTAAATTTTTTCTTTTCTAAATCTGTTAATTACACCAAATTTACTTCGTCGCCTTCGAACGTAAACAATAATCCTTGTTAACAGTTGGGCCCGACAGAAGGAATTCGTAGGGCTCAACACCACGATAATCGAAGAAAATTCTTAAAATCGCCTTGATTTTTGAGCGGCTTTCGCACGGTTTGTTTGGTTGTGGCTCAGCTTTTGCACGGCTCGCGTGCGTGCATCCAAGTCTCATCTCATTTCATTTCGCAAATTTGAACCGAACGTCTTTGCTCAAAAAAATAAGCGGCTTTTTGTCTTGTATAATGACAGCCGCGGCAGAAACCCTAATGACGTTTATGATGTCAAGCTTGGAATATAGGAAAAATATATTTTCAGTATTCGGATACATCCGCGCAATTTAACTTCAATATTAGTCGTACTTCCTGGTTACGGGGTTACTGGAGATACTTAGCAATGGGGTACATAGAGGGTCTGAGACAACCCAGTGAAATCTATTATATTTAGCCAAAGCATAAAATGGTATAGCAGTCTCAATAAAATTTCGTTTTTCTTAAGTAGATTCTATCTATTTATAGTTAGACGGTGCACAGTAATACTTTCAAGAATTCATACATTATGATAGGATTTGCATGGGAAATGTAAGGAAGACAAACTAAATTTATATATGGAATTAATGAAGAAATCTCGACATAATTGCAAGGACAGCCGTGCGTGCAGTTCGTACCACCCCGGCTGGTATCCATTTTAACTGGAAGTGTATCTGCTGCCTTGCACCATATGTAGGCGCCTGTATGCTTTCTTCTTCTTTTTTTTTCTCATCTGTTAGTTTATAAATACGCTTTTTTCTTCCTGTTTTCTTTTTTAATTTAATGTGATTTATAAAATAAAGTCCAAATGTAAGGCGCAATATTTATTTTTAAAAGTCTACCTATTATTCAATTCCATTGGCCCATTGAATTTCGTGTGTAAATTAAAATAAAGAAAATAAAATTGGGTTTGATACTCCATATAGTTAAAAGAGTCGAAGTGCCTAGATGCCTCCGGTTGAGTAGCGCTACTTAAATTGTTTGCTTAAGAAAAGTGTTTTTAAGCGGAAAGTTCTTACGAAAAATACTTGCGACTCAATATAATTGTATAGAATGCCTGTCCTTCAAAGTGACACCTCCGAGGTGCAAAGTCCTTTTAGGCTAGGACTGAATATGCTAATGATTTCGCGAAAAAACTGAGTCTTTACTTTTTATTAAATGAATCCCAATCCATTGTGGCTTTTACAAGATACATTACAAGGTAAAGACGATGCTTTCAAACAAGGAGAACAAAGACGTATTATTTTCACAAAACTCGATTATTTCCTTCAAGGTGTGAGAAGTCTATATAGCGATTTGCAAGATCAAAAACCATATCAGACGAGTCGTGCAAGTCGTGTGCAGATATTTCCTTAAGAATGTGTCGAGTGATGGTTTTCATGTCACAACTGCCAGGCAGGCTGATCGGATAAAGAAGACTTCAACTTTATAGCTCTTATGGATTTTATTTATTTTAATTACTTGTAGTTACTATTGAAGCTTCTTCTAAGCTATTCTAATCATTTTGTTGGTTATAAAACAGTCGATAATTTACTTATTTATTACTTATCCTCTATATTTGTTTGAAAATCTCCAATCAGTTTCAATAAAACTAATAGTTAATCTTTTAACAATAATTCCCTTACGAAAAAAAACGAATCAAATTTTTCCATTTATCGAGACTTTCTGATTCTTCGATTTTTCCGAATAGGATGGTATGACAAGATGCTAAGTTAGACGGGTTGAGACGTCAAGTGATCAATGGTTAACATGCATTGCAAAATCAACGAGAAAGATCGGTTGATGGGTTTGCATGTACTGTTGACTTTGGA
This sequence comes from Glossina fuscipes, assembly GCF_014805625.2. NCBI lineage: Eukaryota > Metazoa > Arthropoda > Insecta > Diptera > Glossinidae > Glossina > Glossina fuscipes. The sequence continues at coordinate 24,731,794 of NW_023998416.1, forward strand.
ATACACTTTTTTTTTTTTTTTTGCTTGTCTATATTGTACCGCATTTGCCGAGATCTGAATGCGATAAGATGCTGTGTTAAGGATACTTGAACTAAAGTTTTTCTTTTAGCTGCTATCAGATAAAGTTAAAAATTATTATTATTATTATTATTATTATTATTAATTTCGTCAGAGAAATAAATTCTAAGACTAAACTCTTAAAAGCACTAGCATCTAAGGCTAACAGCTTTTTTTAAAAACTCTACCGCACTTGAGTTTCGAACCCATGACCATTGACTTGTTCGTCGAGATTCCTCGCCTTCGGCTACTCAAGCGGACAAAGTTAAAAATTAAATGGACGGACTTATTATAAAACAATAATTGTTTTTTTTTTTTTTTGTTTATTACAGTTGATGGAACTGTTTCTATCAGAAAATTATACTAAATGATTAGCACTCATGTTTTGAACGCGGATATCCAATACGGCTACAAAACTTTATTTAGAAGACAAAGTTTAGGTTATATTCGGTACGCGACCGCGAAATTTTCTTCATAATGTTAAGAATACCGCCTCGACTACGATTTTTCGACATTGTTTGACACATTTAAATCTGATCATTGATTAATATTTAGAAAAGCTGCTTAGAACTTAACTTGTTCTTGCTTAGAGGGCTAAATTTGGACTTGGATTGGTATCTACATGTATTTCAAAATACAATAACTACCTATATATATATATTTCATATTAAAATAGCAATCACATAAATGTCGTGTTAACATATGCTTAGAGAGTTAAACTGGATGGTTCTTCGTTTACAGACTTGCAGCTTTGGTTAGAGCGATGAGCTTGTTCTCTGAATGGAGTCACTACACCGCGCCGGGCGTTAATTCGCTTTTTTGGAATCTTCAAATCAATTAAGAGAGTTGGCTGAATCGTTTTTATTGAATGTTATGGATTGACTATATAGTATTATTCATCTAATGATATTTCGTACATCGTATACTAATAAAGGACATTCGTATAGTAAAACGAAAAATGATGATTTTTAGAGCGAGTTCATAGATCGATTTAACTTGAAGCGTATGAAGAGAAAATATTTGCGATTAAATTTTAAATTTTTAAACAAAGTTTCTCTAAACAAATAAATAAATAAATAAATATAATTAAAACGAAAATGTCATTCGTGCTGATTAAGAGCAAATTGACGCTTACGTTGCGCACATTGATAAGTTTAATATGATCTCCTTGGTGGCTAAGAAATACATCTAAACACAAAATTTCTTTTAAAAGAAATTTAAAAAAAAAAAAAAAAGTTCTAAGCAAAAGAAAATGAAAACCACTATCCATTCTAATGCGTTAACTGCGGTAAAATCCACATTTCTGTTGAAAATTGGTTTGTATTATTTATACCCTACACGAGTTGTGCTACAATGTACGTTAGTTTTGCACAGATTTGTACACCAGGCACAGGAAATTAATAATCGATTCGTAAACATTTCCTTTTTAAGCTTTTATATCTCTCTGTTCTTCCCCTTGTGAAGCCTATAAACGAATTTTTATGTTGATAGGTTGAGATCGCCATTTTCGCTCTTTTTGACAAAATTTGATACATCGACAAATTTTGGCCAAAAGTCAAGCCCTATTGAAATAGATTCGAGATGATCATTTTCTCGATCACTCTCCCCATAACGGCCCATATTTTGATCACTTCTTATATCAGAAAAATTTCCCAACAGAAACCTTGGAGTGTTAATACTTCGGCATACCAAACCAACTTATGTAAAAAATTTGGATCGAGTGGGAAAATTTTTTTTAGCCCTTTCCAATGCAAGGCTTCTGATGAAAAATGTTAGCCTTTATATTCGAAGAATATTTAGCTTTTATTAGTTGATGATGAATGTTAGTCCATTATAGTAACCTGACATAAAAATCAAGATATCAAATGTCGATCATGTCGCTCCATTGTTTTTACCCTTTTCCATATAAGCCTTCTCATGAAAAGCAAACCTTTACAGGAGAAGAAGTTTTAATTTTTAATAATTCATGATGAATAGTAATCTCACATAAAAACAATATGTGCTAAATTTGGACCACGTCGCTCTACCCCCCAGCACGCGTAAGATTTCTCCTAGCAAAAGTTTCTAATTTTTAATAATTTATGATGAAAATTGATCCAAAATAGCTATAAATTGGAAGTGAACTGCAACAAATTCGGACCTTGTTTATCTATTTTTTGATACCATTCCGTATAAGAGACCTAACGAAAAGTAAAGCTTTTTAAAGGAAAAAAGTTTAGCTTTTAATATTTCATGGTGAAGATTGATCCATAAAAATCAACTATACTAAATGTGGACTTTATAGATCTATATTCTTAGCAGGATGCTTTGTGTAAGGATTTTCAGGAAAGGCAAGCCTTCAAACAAAGACAAACAATTTATTTTTGTTTTATTACGAAAATAAGTGAAGAGTTGCATTAGAGAAGACGGTGTATGGTATTGAGTGTTCGACCTAGCCACACTATAATGTTTTTTCCTGTTTTCTTATAACATTGCATGTGCGTTTGTAAAATTTGTTATTAAAATCTTGTGTGTATTCATCTTGATGGAAGGTATAGACAAATCTGTATTTGTTTTTGCTGCATATGTGTATGTGCAAGTGTACATGTATATGTATATGTGCATTATATATCAAACTACAGAGTGTTAACATGACTGCTTGTTTGGTTTTGTTATGCTTTCTGTCGAGTTATCCAAACTATGTTTTTTCTTTTTCCTTTTTTTAAGGAAAAAGCTACCGACTGTAAGTGACCATCTTAATGGCTGACTGGTTGGTTAGCTGGATTGGTGGGTTGATAGTTAGGTTGTTTTAGATAATAAATGATAATTTCCAATAACCAGCTTAAAAACAAGCTGCGCTTACAAGGCATGCAAAAGCCAAACACTTGGAGAGAAGGAAAGAGACGGAAAGAGTTATATATGTAGTGGATTGGACATACATTGGAGTCACAATAGACTTTAAAAGAAATTTTTTTGTTTTACATTATACTAGTTTTAAGTTGAATAACAACTACTGGAAAGAGGGACATACCAAGTCTCATTGGTATAACGCGGATGATTGTCAACAACTTGGGTGGCGTATTGCTCAGGCAGAACGCACGCATTTTCAGCTGTTACAACAAGCGACAAGGGGGTTATAAAGATTTATAAATTGTGATGTGCTTTAATGAAATTCCAGAAAAAAGGAAACGATTCAAATTTTTATCTTTGAAATGCACACACACACACACACACAACATACACACAAGACATAAAAAAAAAACGAAAGAAAAAAAAAAAAAGAGTAAAATGAAATAAACCTAGATTTTATTACCCTCCCGCTCCAGAAATACTTGAAAAAATGTTGTTCAGAAGGAGGCAAGGGAAAGTCACATAAAATTTGTTCGCCCCTTTTGCTAAAAGTAAAGAATTTCCAAAGTAGCGTTTGTTTTTCAATTTTTTTTTGTTTTTTTTTTGTGTTTTTTTTCTTTCCTAGAGATAAAATCACCAATTGTTTTTACCGACCTCATGATACCAAAATTGATGACCATAATCTTTGATGCTTATATTACAACTTCAACAGCAATGCATACACAAGCGTATGTTTGGCTATAAAAAAAAAAAAAAACCACACATTCATATTCAAAATAATGCGCTTTATAAATATACAATAATGCAGCAGCAGAAAGAGCATATGGCATCATCAACATCGTCATCATCATCATCATCATCATCATCATCATCACTGGAGTAGAGCTTATGATGATTGTGGTGTATGATGCGGCTTCCCTCGATAAACTATAACCGAACTGTTCTCTGTCTCTATGTGCAATTGCGATCTTCCCCAAAAAGTTTGTTGCCGTATTTTTTGTTGCGAGCGTTGATTTTGTGTACAATTTTTTCTTGTTTTTCGGTATATTACTCATTATTCATAAGCCACATTTGCTATGGAGCATATTTTATGCTTTAATGTGTCAAATCATACACAACACATACATATTCCCGCCTTTCACCGTAATATGCATTGTTTGTCCGTGTTATTGCGTGTTAGTCTGTGTCTGTGGGTGTGTGTGTGTATGCATATATATATATGTTTGCATAATAAAATATAACGCATTTATAACAAATGTAATATCAACATCGTCTCGTGTTGCCTGTTATAGCCATTTATCAGTGTTGCGCTGTTAAAACTAAGCTGAATGTATTACATACGGATTTCGTTTATTCGATGATTGCTCGGATGATGAGCTGAGTAGAGTAATAGCATTTTTATTTCAAATGACGCGCTTTAACAAGAAAGTTTGCCAAATTTCTTCGGTAGTGGATGGAATAAAATTTAGATTTTTGATTCGATTCGCATATTCGAAGAAGTGATAATCAAGCGATTATAAAAGTTCTTTTAATAAATGTGCAAAGCACTTTAGCACGATCTATTTTTAGTTACCTTGCTTATATAATAGTGGAGAGTAGTAGTTTTCTCGTTTCCTCTTCCTCGTTTACGATACTCTACCTGACCCTTGCAAGATTCGTAGATCTAATCACATATATCTGTTAGACATCAAATTATGCGGGTGTTTATTACTTCAGAATTGCGGGAAATTTTTTCATTAATCTCTGATATAAAAAAAAGCTCTAGAATTCTTTTGTGGTAGATTAAATCCTCAGAATTCCTCAGAAAACCTATGCACCATATGCTGGATTTATGAAAGGACCAATAGTATGTGACACAAAGCTTACATTGGCGATGCGTTCGTTCTGGCAAAGGTTTTCAGGTGTTGTGATAAGCGATAAGATGTTTCCGGCCTTGACCGCGTATAACGTTTTAATTTCTTTTTAGCAAAAGTAATACATCGGGGCCAGATCGACCGTTGCACCGCACTACTTAATACAATTCTTCATGTATTTTGCGTAATGAAAAGCCAAATCCATGTAAAGACGCACAAATTTTGCTATTTCTGGACATTGTACTCCGTCTTATACCACTTCGTCGATGACGATCACAACGCCATTCTCGTGTTCAAGGAATTACGCGTCCAGACCACAAACCACAAGACGTTCTTGATTTTTGTATAAGCAATGATGTGTGGGCACGTGACGTTTCTGTGTTTGTAAAGGTGTGCCAAGAGCAGCATGTGCTGCTTTACTCTACCTCTTTGTTTCTTTTTTGCTTTAAGCTCACTAACCTTTTAACAAAAAATCGATCTCATTCCCAATATTCAAACATAACCTAAAAGTTTTTGCAATGAATGTCAAAACCCGAATGTTTTTTTATGATCGAGCCAATCGGTCAATATTGGAGATTATTAGAAAATGAAGCTATGGTACGGTTTATCAACTGCTTAGGTGTATATAAATATGTATATACAAAGATCTTTTAGTGACTTGAGATTTGAAGAGTTATTTAGGGAATTTCTAAGGCCACGATCCGAGATCACAAATTTTGTGAAAGCCAGAAATGTCCATAAAACACTGTATATGTTCTTTTCACGCAGAAGATTGTGCTTTCATTTAGACGAGTTCATATATTTGTTGATGTGTTCTCATAATTCCTAGAAGTGAGTTAAAAAATTTGAACTGGCCGGCAAAATATGTTTTTCCTGTAGCACTATTGGTCAAAGTAATCGTTTAAAAATTACTAAATAAGTACTAAATAAGTAAAAATTTTGTTGTAATCATTTTAATATAAAAGATGTAGGTAAAGTAAAACTGAAAGGTTAGGAGCTTTAGTGCAAAAGCAAATGTAGACACAATTGGGGAATGGCTGAACCCACAATGGAAGAAAGAAACCTAGGAACCCTATTGGCTAAGAGTGTTGAAGTAGCACTAAATTAAATCTCAAAGAAAATAAAAGTTGTTCGTCGTCTAAGTAGCGTCGTCATTATGGTTTCAAATTCTTCATGTTTAGCAAGCAACTTTTTGCTTTTAGTATAATGTTCGCTTTTAAGATATATCACGTACATGAATATGGATAGATAATGCAGTTAAGAAAGCAGTGTTCATATAAAAGATGTTTACCATTACGTTGCCTCGAAAGTCAAGAATATTCTAAGGCAATCTACAGTTTGGCATTTGTGTTGGTTACATTCAAAATAATAAACGAAAGTTGTCGAAGAAAAATAAAAATAAAAATAAAAAAAAATAAAAAGAAAAAGAAAAGAAAAACAAAGAAAAAAAATTCCATTTCTTTATTTTCTTTCCTCCGCCCCATATAGATCATAAAAACTGGAAAAATAAGTAATAACCGTTCTTCCTGGATATTCGAGTCATAAAAATAGCTTCAATATATTTAAGTAAATTTCAACTTATCGACTTCATCTATATCATGAGCATGAACGTTAACCCCATAACCGCCCAAAAGCTAGGATGATGAAAATTCTTACATGGTTTTACGTGACCGTGCATTAATACATCATTCATTCATTCATTCATTCATTCATTTTCGGTTTGCACGCCCGCTCGTATATTCTTTAAGCAAAGAAGATTCACAAACGCGCTTACATTTCTTATATTTTCGTTATGCGCAAAATTTCGTCATGGTCATAAAAAAGCACATTTAAAGTGCGTTCATTACACATTTTAGTACAAAAGCATAGCACACAGCCACGCATACACATACCTATTACGCAGGATTGCATACATCAGCAGAAAAATAAAAAAAATGAGCGTAGAAAACCCTCAAGTGAAAAGCAGAAAAAGTCTGTTTCGTTTCATTCATTCACTGACATTTATAGGCGGTCATAAAAACTATAGAAATTTCTTCGATGTAAGCGTGCATACACACACAACAATGACAACGAGTAACGCAAAACAAGAATTTTCGAAATTATTCGACTTTGCATTACATATGTATGTACAATACATTGTACTGCTCATATTGATGAGAAAACGACCCATTTCAGGAATCATTAAAAAAGTAAATATAAAAAATATATTAAAATAAATGAAGTATTTTTAATGATGATTGCGTTTGCACTTAATTTTATGATTATTTCTTTATTACCTTTTATTCTTTTTCTTCTTCTTCTTCTTCTTATTTTTCTGCTTTTTCAATTTTTTTTTTTGGTAATTTGTCCGATAACATTTATTTCTTCTTACTTCTTGCTTAAAGAATAAACTCCATTTTCTAACATCACGCTTTTTGAAGGCGCTATCCCCGATCACCGATAGTTACAAAAGAGCATCAGTGAATCTGCTTGTTTCGTTATGGTTCCATACGGCTTTTCATACATTAACTTAACTAAAGTTTTTCGTTGACGTTGAATTGAGAAACGCACGTAACCAGCAATAATAGTGACACGTAGAGACACGCTGTAATCCGGCTTGTTAAAGCATTCAACAGTGAATTTATACAGTTTTATGGTTTATATATTTATATTCATGTATAGTTAGTCAGGTAATCCCTGGGCAATCTGTACTGCAACCTGAAAAATCCATTTTCACTCGCCCATGCCCGTAGCGTTCTTATGAGTTCTACCACCTTTTTTGGCGCAGAGCACCACTAAGTGTCTGCCGTTACAAAGTGTATGCCAAATGCCTGGTGTCAGATTCTGCAGACGACCTGGGATTCACTTGGTATATAAGTACGTTTCACTAGGCTCTTGCTGGCGCTTGCGCGAATCGGTATCAGGCGTAGCTATGTTTTTTAGGTGATACCTTCGGCAATTACGCACCTTGTAGAAGCCGGTGAGCCGGCGTAGGTCGATTCCTCTTAGTCCCAGTAACTTATATCTTGTATTTTTGTTAATTTGCATAACGAAAAATTGTCTGTAGGTTAGCACTAAACTCGGATCATACAGTTTCAGCAAGGATTAGCATCCATTATAAAGGCAGACTTGTCTTGTCAACAATTAATTCATCTAATTAAGAAATATGGAACGATATTGAACTGTACTCCAGTAGTGCTTGCTATAGCGCAGAAGAGGTGCAGAAACCGCTGAGTTTTTCTCTTGATATTCTCTAAAATGCCCCGGAACCCCTTTTTTTTTTAAATGCTTTTCAACACTGCGATGCTCCCGGCGTAGAGGGGACGATTGTCGTAACGGAAACGACATTAGGCGATCTAGTTATCTCCAATTGTCTATTATGTTCAATTTATCTACGAGATTAAAGTTAGCCATGCATGGCTATGTATGGGTGCGTTCGTAACCTCAAAATTTAATATTAAAATTATTTTTTTTATTTTAGTTAAATTTAAAAATTAAAAATTGTTCTTCTGGCCCAAAAGGGAATCGAACTCATAGACTTGACCAGACTCGACCAGAATTATCCAGAAATCATATAAAAATTTTTTAATGAGCAATCGCGGTGGTCGCCCTGTTTCAATCTCAGTGCGCCAGATCGTAGTTTGTAACATACATATAGACAGAGTAACGTTTGCTTGTCTAAATTTGCAAAAAAAAAAAAAAAAAAATATTTTATATTGTCTACTTTAACTTTGCTGTTTGCTTCTGATTAATATTTTTCATTGCCATGTCTTAATTTAAGCCCTTAGATTCAAGGTCGCTTGTTAGCCTTTTAAGTTTAAAAATGTAGTAAAAAAATCTGTTTACTTTGAAATGAAGGGGTATAGTTGTTTACTTTGAACTTGGCAGCTGCGCTTTTGACCGATGAGCTTACGATGATATCGTAATTTAAACCTTTAATCTTAATAGAGTTGTTTAATTCGGCTCGATGTACACCTTGTGGCCATAAAAAAAAAAAAATTAATGAATAGCAAGTAAGAAAATTATATTCAGCTGCGACCGAATATTTTACACCCATCATCGTCGTTTCAAAAAAAGTTTCCAATATTTCAGCCAAAATTGGAGCAGATAGCTTTCATTTTGCGCCCAAGAGGAGTATGTTCAGCACATGCTTAAATTCGATGCTGATCAAGAACGTGGGTTCTCTGGAACTACCTTTTGCGTGTTGCACACATATCAAACAAAATAGTCTGGGAGCGTTTAAAATCCAAACCAAGATTAACTGAAAGCATTGCTTGGCAGTAGAAACTATGCAGAAAATATTTGACTTATCTCCCTGTGTTTTGTTCGAATACCATTCAAAACATCAACCGTTCAGTAGCATAAAGCATAACCAGAAAAGTATTAAATCCCTCTCGAGTTCAGGCTATATTTTAGCAAGTAATTTCACTGAGGGGAAGAACAGAGACTAAAGAGCTTCAAATTTTGAATATTTCAAGAAATACACTTGAACCGTGCAATCTCGATTATATGCTAATAAATCAGATTTTTATATACGGGGGAGATCTGAAGGCAAGAAACTTTTAAAGCTTTGAAATGGTCAACGTAAAGATTTTTTTCAAATCGTTTGAAAGTATGTGGAATATTCTTGCCATTGCAATAGTAGTGCTATTACAAACCGTACGTGGGAGGTCAGATAGTTAACGAAGGGAGTTACAATTTGGTATATTGAAGGGATAATTAAATACAACAAGTAGAAATGCAATAGTGGAATAAGGTGCACACATAACTCCCCTACACCCGCTTACAATTATCAATATAAAGACTTTTCAAAATACGGCGCTATAAGGGAAGTGGCTGAAAAATTGGCCCGATCCGAATCGTATTCAACAGCGTTGGTTATCGGATCAAAAGACCTTAGAGTACCAAATTTCAAAGAAATATTTCAAATATTATTAATTATAAGTTGAACACAATAATATAAGACGGACAGACGGACGGACGAACGGTTTAAATGAAATCAAATCCTTCTAGATGCTACATACATCTATACGCACAAACTAGATATGCCTCTGCGATGTAGGAAGTAAACACAATCCATTTTTAACTATAATTACAATTTTTATTAGAGTTTAAAATGGAAGGAATTTCAAAGCAAGCATTTCTATAGCTTTAGAATGGTTCTTTGTAAATGAAATTTTTTTACATCAATTACTTAAACATTTAAAAATTTTTCATCAGCTTTTTCGAAATAAAAGTATTTTCCTCTTTTGCATTTTTCGTGGTTAATCTTTTAAAATATCTTTACGTTTGTATTCAAGACGAAGTGTGCGTTCATGATCACGTACGTAGTCACGTCTGCACAAGCGTATTGTTAGCGTACAATTATTGTTAATATCATAATTTAGTTAGGTCAAAGAAATAAAATCCACGAGTAAAGAGTAGGATGAGTAGGATGAGAGCGTTAGCAACTAATCGCCTTAATAAAGTTAAATATTTAACTAATATTATGTTCTCCAGGTTATAGATATCGAAGTAATAAGAGTAATGCGGATGACAGTACTATCGATGTTTACACGCTACACCAGCAGCAGGATATTTTAAGTTTGTGCGAATGTAATACCCAGACAGAGTTGAGACAGACCCACCTTTTGTTACATCCATCAATTCAGAATCACTTTTTGTATCGATCTGAGCCTGTCTGTCGGTCCGTCTGTCTCGTTTTCTTGTTTTTAAGCTACTGGCCGCAATTCTTGCGATAAGTTAATGAAATTACTCCGACATATTTTAACTCAAAGATGAACGCCATTGATAATAATTCGTATCGGTCCACTTTTTCGGCCTTATTATGAAAAGTCATAAGATGCAAAATATATAGCAAATTTTTAAAATTTTTCGACAAAATTTACCGAGTAATAGAAATAGAGCTCTGACGTTCTAAATTGATATGAAAAAATTGGTCCAGCTGGAGTATATAATCGCTCCTACTGGAAACTGAATCTTTGTAGGATAAGAAGGTATAATTTTCTGTATTTGATGGTGAAGATTGTTTCTTAATAGTGAATTGACAAAGAAAGCAACCTTACCGAGTTCGAATCACGTAAGGTTATTTTTTGCGTACCAACGCATATAAGGATTCTGAGGAAATGTAAACCTTTATATGCCAAAAATATTTCACGATGAACATTTTTTTATGACTTCAATTTGACAAAGGCGTTTATTGGGCCAAATTTGAACCACATGGGTAAATTTATTCGACCCCACCCTATATAAAATTTCTCATGAATAGTGAGTAACCGACTTAGAAGAAGATTTAATTTTACATATTTTTGATGAAAGTCAGTCTTCAATAGCAATTTAATAAAAAATGAACGATAGGGAATTTGGATCGCATATGTCTATTTTTTAGACCCAAACGCATACAGGGGGCATCAAAAAAAGCAAGTCCTTGTATGGAGAGAAAGTTTTTTAGTTTTTTATGACCGAAAATGAAGAATGATAAGATACTTAGGAAGCAAAATAAGTTTGCTAAATTTGGATCACGCATGTGATATTTTGGGCGCCCTCCAATGTGTGGGCTTTCATGAAAAGTGTGCCTTTGCATGAGCTTAAAGGATAATTTTTTGGTGTATTGTTACCAACCCGAGTGTATAACTATAACAGGCAACTTGGTGTAGGGTCTTGCCAGACTGTGACGTTCTGACTTGATATTCCTAACTTTCTTTTTAATTTTTGAAAATCCCCAGTAGCTATTAAACAATATTGATCCTAAGTTACCTACCGTTTTGTAGTTTACTAAATATTTATACTTTCACATAGTATCATTCCAGTTAATTAAAATTACGTGTGTATATATATAAAATTGCCACATTAGCTAGAACGTTGAACAGAGCAGTGAGCGATTCACGTTGAAGTTTCCATTAAAGTTCTTTAATCTCACCAAACAATAATATTAACTTCTAATAGATTTACTATGAATGATAATTGTTTTGCAGCAAAAGGAACACATACAAGACAAGGAAATAATTTGATAAAATTTTTTGTTATTATTTGTCTTTGTGTTGTCGACGACGATTTCTCAATATTCAATTACAAAGTGATGTCAAGCCACGTTGACGTTGAGAAAATGCAAACAGATAACCGAAAATATCACAAAAAGGAAGGGGTTGAAGAGCTCTCGGTACATCGACAACATCAGCTATAAAAATTTACCATCTGTTGACTTCACTTGTTCTTTCGTATAAGTAAATCCCTAATATAAGATTTTTTTTTCTTTTTTTTTTTTAAATTATGGTATTGACGACGTCTCTGTTATGTGTCATTTGTCGGTATTTTACTTGTCATAAAATTTGATTAAAGGCACCGAAACAACCGACCCCATCAAGCAAATAAATCAACTAAAATCATACATATATATATATATATATATATATACACATATATAAACAAGTGCATAAAGGCGAAGGAAAAAAAACAATATATGAACTGATACTAACATAAGACCGACCGACCGACCATATGTTTAGAGGTGAACGTGCTTATTGCTAGCATGCCAAACTATAGCACCTTAGGTAAGCTGCCTGTCTATCCGATTGCCCGGTCTGGCGTTATGTTTTCTCTTATCCACATACGTACTAAATCTTATATGTGTTCGTTTATTAGGGTTAAATCACATTACATTTTCCACAGTGATTTTGTGTGTGTGAGTGTGTGTGTGTGTGTTTATTTTTTCCTTCTTTTTTGTTCGTCTGTCCAGAGAATGCATATGTTCGCATAAAATCATGTGTGTGTGTGTGCCTCTGTGTGTATGTAGGTTGGTTTGTTTGTTGCTACACTTGTCGATTCCAATTAAAATGCTACACAGTACTGGATTCTCTTCGCATACTTATATGTTTTTTTGTGATTGCCGTTGCTTTAGTATTTTTATATGATTTGCATTTCATAACGCCGTAGGTCTTTTTTCATCCGTTTATGGATTACAAAACGAATGCAGCAAGAAAAAAAAAAGCCAAAGCTATATATAAAATTGAATATAAATTACAAGAAAATTGTAAACTATTAGTAATTTTATGATTTCTTCTCTTCTTTGATATGCAAAGAATGAAAATTTGAGTTCGTTTTTTTTTGTTTTTTTTTTTTTTTTGGGTGAAAATTAGTCAATAAAAATTTTTTAGACGATTAGAAATAAAACACAAGTAATTCATTACACGAATTTCCTTTTTTAAGTAACTTCTGTTAAATATTTGCTTTTGTAAGAACACTCTTCTCAAGCGCTTAGTGGAGCAGAAAACGTGCCTAATCGAAAGAAAGCAAAAACAAATAAATATTTTCTTAACGGTGTTAACACTCGAATTCTTATGCGTAACACTAAGTGAAATAAATATTTCGTAGCGTTTTTCCGATTATATGGCCTGAGAGTTGCTAATCCTATCTTATCACACAGTAGTGCGCAGCGCGAAAGCTCACAGTTCATAAATAATTGAAATTTCGTTAATTCAGTTAATAATAATTTGTTTTAATTGTTTTTTTTTTTTTAAATAAGACCAGTCGATCAGGGGATACCACCTGTTTGTGTCACAACGGTGATAGTTAGTAAGGGGTGAGAGATAGAGAGGTCTGCAGCCTAGCGATTGTGTGTCCAATGGGTATTAATCGTGTTTTTACCTACAGAGCTGTCGCTCTTTTAGCTACAGCAACTCTACTACCGTGCTTGAGATTTGAATCCTCATAAAATCAAAATTCGAAATTGTAAAGAGTTTTCCCTATATTTTATAATAACAATCCGACTAATCCGATAATGCTTGGAAGATTTGGGAGAAACTTCGCTGTGTTTATAATGAAAATATTTTATGGAAGCAAGTAGCCTATGAAACCTTTGCTCGTTTCTGTGCCACGATCAGGCCGACTAATCATATCTACGATTCGTGAAACATTAAGAGAAACCGGGCGAAACATCATCTTATAATATGAAACGGGAAACTAAACATTGATCAAGGAAAAGTTGTGAACTGTTTATCGAAGATTGTACAGACCGTGAATGCAGAGTGAAAAATTTGATGGATCACATTTTTCTCTACAATACGCTAGTGGAAAAAAGCAAATCGAATCATATTTCAAGAAATCAATAAAAGGAGCAATGAAAACTGGATCACAAAGTGTGCGGAGAAGGTAGTCGCTTAAGATGGAGAAGGCTACACAAAGGTTGGAAAAGCTCGAATTGGTTCCACGGCGTTTAGACATGGTGCCACCTTGTCGCTTAATTGAAAATGTTATCTTTTCAACTACGATTTCTTGTATTTGTAAATATAAAAGTCGGCCAAAAATTATTTCACGGAATAACTTGTAGTGTTGCGTAAAGCGTAAGGATAGCATTTTCAAATAGAAAAATCCAAATTTGATGAAGGTTCGCAGATGAAGTTACACCCTCTGTAAGCAAAAGCAATAAGTGCAAATTTCCACAGAAGGTTCACTTTGAAGTAAGCCAGAGATGTTTGCAGTCACTCTTTTATAAGATGCATGCTTCATGCTTGCTCAGGTCTTCTCTTTCTTGATAATATCTTTATTATTAAAGATATCCAGGTATAGTTAAAAATGTATTTCGATTCATCATGAAACTGTGTTCCTTCGTCCATCAGAAAATTTCCGCATTTGCTTACGTGCTGTTGCCGTTCTCAGCGTCTTGAAATTCTGACTAAACATTTTCCGGTATATTAAACCTTCGAAAAAAAAATAAGAAAATTTAATCTATTTCCCCAAAACAATTAAGAAGCGTAACCCACCATTTGAAAGAAGTGTATTCTTACAGCTCATATACTTATGGTATTTGTCACAGTATTTCCCTCTGAAAGATTTAAATACCCCATCCTACGCCACCTTACTTAATAGAACTTTCCATTTATTTTTGTGATCAAATGCCCAAAATTATACGTTTTTTCTTTGCGAAGACTTACTTTTCATGACTGTTCTGGGGTGGGACCCTAAAACCTGAGTTGACTTGGTCCAAGTTTAATAAAATTAATTTTCTTTTCCAAGATTCTATTATTGCTCATCTGTTTTCATAATAAAATGCGTTTATGCTTCGTAAGACCCTTACATGTGGCAAGATCCCAGATATACACCTGCTCGATCCGAACACGATAAATGTAGATGTCAAATCGCTTTTTATGAATTATTAATGGGATATTTATCCTATAAAAGTTGTTTGCCGTGACAACAATTATATATGCGGGAACTCAACATAATTGTTCGTCCGATCCAAATTTTTCACGTCATTTCAATGCCCTGAATTTGTATTTTTTAAGATTACAGACAGTGAGCAGATTTCAATCATTAATAGGATTGATCTTTGAAACACGGTAGTGTATCAAACTGCATCGAAAGATCTCCAAAATTTGAGATCTGCAAGTTGAACATCATAAAAGCGTGAACCTACGGACCGATGGACAGACAAACTTATGTTGATGCACAAAATGATAGAATGCTCTTAAGTCCTTCTGAAAGTTACATACAAACGAACAAACTAGTGGCAAAAGATATAAACTTTCCCATATGATCTCCAACAACTGCTTGTTAACAATATTATCATTTGCACTATAAATGCTTCTTCTTTGCACATGGTTGAATTTATGCAAAATTTTTCCCGCTTTTAAAGTATATAAGAAAATACTAAAGACAAGTTAAGAGCGAATATTTAAGATTATTTTATTGCCTTTTTTTTTAGATCGGGCAATAAATTTTGTTTAAAGAACGATCGTTCAACGCCTTGTTATACAAATCAAAGATAAATTGTGTTTAACAAACGGATCAGTTCAGGCATTCTTTTGAGCGATATTTAGCCGGAAAAATGTTAAGAAAAAAAGAGATTTAGTGAATATAAAGAGTGTTGCAATAAAAATTGAAAACATTTTTATCACATTTAATTTAGTTAATAGAAAATAATAAAAAAATTTAGATAAACGTAATGTCTCTTATTCAAAAAAAAAAAACGGAAAACCTGCAACCTATAGTAAAAAGTTTACGTTCCTTATTTTGCAGCAAAAAAGAGATAACAACAACTTAAAAAACATTTTATTTGCTTTTCTTTTAATTTCTTTTTTTTTTTGGTTATTTTGAATTAATTGTATGTGCAGGCATACGCGGCGGTGTGCGTCGTTTGTGAATTGTGTGTGCGTTTAGAAAGAACGGACAATAAATTTCAATTTAGTTAAAATAATAAAAATATAACGCAACGCAAAGAAACGTTAGAGAAACGTAGAAGACTTTATATGAGCTTATGAAACTTACTGCATATGTAAAGAGCAGAGAGGCTTAAACTTTTGAGAAAACACTGCTAGTATCAGTGTAGGTCATGTCTTCCCGATGTCTGTCTTGTCTTCACCATGTCTGCGTTGTCTACTTTCCTGCTGGCTTACTACCTAGCCAGGAAAGTATTTTGTAGGTCAAACGTATATAGATATATGTACATATATATGTATACATATAATTTTTTTTTTGGAAAATTTAAAAACTTGGCCTCTGAAGTTCGTGGCGATTATATTTGGGTCGAGTTAGAATGCAAGAAAGTGTATATCGAGGCACCTAAAACCAAGTCAAGGGATTAGTCTCACATTCAATTTTAAATTTATTTGAAAACGTGAAAACGAATGTTCTTCGATTAAAAAGAGAGATTTAAGTAAAGCTGTTCTAACCCCTTTTAGAATAGGATCTCTACGATTTTATTCCCATCTAACAATTTTTCGGCTTAAAACTTTCAGAAAATTATTTACAAGAGAAAGAGAAGAAAAATGAAATATTTTTATACAGTACATCGCTTGCGGTACAAAGATATATTAAGTATGCGCGTATGTATACAACACGCAGAGGAATGAGATAGAGGGGTTTTTTTTTCTATACCGATGGGATCAGATTCATTTTCTAAATTAATGTAAGCTTTTCTGTCAGTCAGTCTGTCCGTCTTGATTTTGGTGTTTAACCTAGAGGCCGTAATATTTGAGATATTATCATAAAATTTGGTACAGTGCCCAAGAACAAACCCCGTTAACCACTTTTCCATCACTTCCTATGCAATACCTCGTTATTTACATTAAATAAATAACAGCAGGATGACCTAAGTACTTTCTTGTATATATACAATAGGAAGTAAGTATAAAATGAATTCGACATTAGACTAATTATTTTACATGTAAGCCTGATGTCTCTATAGCAGGTTTGATTGTGTCAACTATGATCAAGGTAAAGTTTCGGAGTACAACTCCGTTTTAATATTACACTGAGACTCATTCCCAGGTACTCATAATTTGATCTACAAAAATAACGAGTTGTAGTCGGATTTGGTTGCAACAGGTATCGAAAATTTTCTAAGAGAAAACTACGTTTAAGTATTTGTTAGCTTGAAACTACGGACATATGACCCTATCCTGGGGTTGTGATCGTTTAGTAATCATAGGAGAAAGCATTGTATTTTCTTGTCGTAGTTTTATGTATTTTTATATCGAATTTGTTATTCCGAAGCGATCCACACACATACGCACCCGCACCCGCACCCACACACAATCCCTCCTTCTCTGATATCAATTTTCTTATAAAACAAAGGCATGGAAAATATCCTTAAAGACTTAGCTCCGTGCTATTGCTCAGAATGCAATCAATAGTCTGTTCTTCAATAATAATAATGTCTAAGAGGCTTCGCAAAAAAATTTTTTTTTTTTATTACACATTTAACATACAATCGGTCCAAAAAGACAATAGATAAACGCTATGCAAAGGTGAGAAAAATAACAGATAACTAATATAACAGTGCAGACGTGATGTTCAATCAAATAAAAGAACTCGATATACACTTAGAAAATTCATTAAAACAACCGAAGGAACAAAAATATGATGCCTTTTCAATCTTGTCATCTCATTGAGTTTATCTACAAGAGGTGAGGCCAAGAGACCTATATGATAATTTTAGATTGTTGCAAAATTTCATTGAAATGAATTTGTAGAAGAATCCGTCCCTGAACAAATCCATCTTTAATTTTATGTATATTGGATCAATCAGTTTCAAATTTAATCGGGAAGATATAAAAAGACTTTTAAGCTTGTAGTTCAAACCAAGGCAACCGTTAATTTTTCTAAAAGATTTAACGCAAGAGATAAAAATCCCCTCCCGCCGAAGTATAGATTGAGAAACACTGATAGATAAAGTATTGAAATTAATTTGTTATACTTTGAAGAAGAGTTTGGTCATACATTTGTATGAACGGCGCCTAAGTGGCCCAATTACAGGGTGGGATTATTTCAATTAACACTTTGATAGAGCGATTGTTTGTTGCTTTTCTTTACTCATGCAAGCACTTCAGTATCGATGCGTATAGATATTTATACAATGCGTTATGATGCATAGAGCAAGAATGTGGGAAAAGAATATATTGTTGCTCAGCTTTTCCTGCATTTTAAGAGTCTGATAATTGCTTATAATAACATTTCAATTGAAAGTATCGATCATTTATTAATAAGAATTTTTATCTTTATCTTTTTTTTATTTTTAATTTTTTATATATATTTTTTTTTATTCATTTTCTTACAATTTTTTATTCTCTTTTCTTAAGTTTTTCACACGCACACGCCCCACTCAGGAATAAAGTGCGTTCTTAAAAGACGTGCAAAAAGAAGGGCAAAAGCAAATAGTCAGCCAAACCATTGCGGCCCGTTGCGGCTTGGCGAGCAATTATTTTAATGATGCAATTAAGCCAAAAAGCTTAAAATTCATACTTGTTGGTATCGTTTCTCTTTAAATGTTCTGACAACACCTCAGCTATATTTACGATGAACTGCAACGAAGAAAAAAATTTTAACCGCACACCAAGTAAACAACACAACAGCAACAACAGTAAACAACAAAATGAAAAGTATATAAAAAAAAAAAAAACGCAGATATATATATATAAACTTTGGCCACATGCCACAGCAACAGTTGTTAGTTATAAACTGGCGGCAGTTGTTGAACAAAGAAATGTAAGAAAACATTGCAGCTTTGATGTTGACAGTCCTCATGGACAGACAAACATGCGAACATACTGGCAGAGAGTCACAGAGCTAGGCCTGTTTTTTTTTTCCTTTTTTGCCAGGCGGTAAACTCCATAGGCTTGAAAATTCACATGCACTTAAAGTAATAAAAACAAAACCTCACTTAAATGTTTTTGTATATATTCAGTCATGTGTCTATATATTTATAAATATATATATATATATATATATATAACTTGCGGTACTTTATAGACCGTGCAATCTATCTGTGCACGAGTGTAACAAATACAAGCGTTTTGTTAGTTATTTATATGTATACATATGCGTACGTATGTAAAGACTCGTGTATGCATTAAAAAGGCGGAGTGTAACTCATTCCTGTTATGATGTTGGGTTCGTGCGCTTACAAATTGCCAACTTAACTTGTGCACATGTTCTTCGTTTTTTTTTTTTTTAATTTTTTTTTTCATTTTTTCTCCTAACCTAACGTCGTTGTCGTCTTTTTTCCTTTTGTTTTTCATTTTTTTTTATTTATTATTGTCTTTAATTGATCTTGAGCGTTAGGATGAAAAGGTCTCTTTTACACCTTGCAAATGCCGCCGAGCTTCTAATCGCTTGTGTGGGATTTATTATTACATTTACTGGGTAAAGTGATGATGATGACAGCGACAATAATAATAATGATGACGACGATGATGACAAAAGGTGCGACAAATTGGTTTGACACTTGAGTTAATTGTTTGTTAAACAAAATGGTTTGAAATATAAAAAACGAAAATAGATTAGACGACGATAATAAGTGTTACTTTTTCTTAAGGAATGTCGAACCGCGAAAGGAAGTGAGCCACTAATTAAACATTTGCAATTACTTGGAAATTCTTCAAAACTGTTTAGGGAGAAGAAAAGGAATCGTTATTTATATTCATATATATATATATATACTGTTAACAATACATTTCCCATTTATGGGGAAAAATATGCCCTCATCAAATCTGTCACGTTTGAAGAGCAAAAACAAAATAAAAAAAAAAAAAACACATAAAAGTCAAGTCTTAGAAAATGTCGCGAGCATGTGTTGAAAAGAGTAAAGCCTTTGCCCAGTTCTTCGCATATAAGTCAAACTCGTTATTGCTTGCAAATCTTTTCGTAAATGTAGTCAACTTAGCCTAAAAAAGAAAGAGTTGTAGTAGTGTCAAGCACACATTAGTCAACAATTACATTACTTCTCAGCGTATTACATAAGTTCTTTTTAGCCTTGATTTCTTTACTGGAACTCATATCACATCCGTGTGTCAAGTTAAATGCCCTTCATTAGCACTTTATATAGGAGGATAGTGTAAGTAATTTGCTTATACCACACGAGAGGTGCACTAAATAATAATCCCTTACATGACGTCACCTTCGCCTGACAAGTAAAATGACTCACAGATAGGAAAGTACGCCAACCTGGTAATATTTACAATAGTCTCCATAACAAGATAGCGTAAGTATGTTGTACGATATTACGTAAGCTGTTTGACTTCTGGCATTTGCAAAATCAATACAATATCATCAGACT
This sequence comes from Glossina fuscipes, assembly GCF_014805625.2. Classification (NCBI taxonomy): domain Eukaryota; kingdom Metazoa; phylum Arthropoda; class Insecta; order Diptera; family Glossinidae; genus Glossina; species Glossina fuscipes. Next base: position 24,752,062 of record NW_023998416.1, read on the forward strand.
CTTTCTTGGCCATTCATTAATTCATTTTTAATTGAAGTTAGCGAAGCCGAGCTTAATAATAGCCTTGGAGAAAAATTGACCACGCCTATTGTAGTTTATCAAAATTTAATTTTTTCTTTTTGCAGTGCCTTTATAACGTGCAGAACGTGGGTCAGTTTCAAAGTAGGAATGCACGTTAGCATGTCCGTCTGTTCGTCCATTCATCTGTCCGTTTGCAAATGCTGTAGAATCTCTAGTAAACCTTCTCCAAAAGTGAAGGCATGGTTTACAAATTCGCAAAAGGAGGCAATGATCCAAAACAGTCGAATGACATGACGCAACATCTACACGTATATGCAGCGGTAAACATCTTCGCTTTGCTGGTTGCTTGCTTGTCGCTCTACATACGCCATATAAATTTCCCCTTTTCTTCTGAAAAGAGAGAAAGTCAGCCTCGCCCACTTTATATATGCAGAATTATGAAATTGTAGTTCTCGTTTTAGTCTGCTTTAAGGCAAATATATAGAGAATAAAGGCGGTGGGTATAAGAGATGTGATCACGATCGAATATAATTTTCTTACTTGTTATTTTATTAGGATTAATATTTTTTAGATCACTTAACATGTTTTCTCATAGTGGTTACGCCTAATTTAACTTATGATTTATGCAATAGCGCATTAAAATTCCCCGTAATGTGATATTTGGAATCTGTTTTGTTTCAAAAATTTGCATCCCGAACGTATCTTCGTTCATTTACAAAGGGTAAGGGAATCTTTGTCTCTCTGTAAATCTTCTATTTTATCAGACGCTGTCTTGTCTGTCTGTTAGATAAGTTTATTACATTTTTATGGCATTGTGTTATAAACCGTATGTTCTTATTATTATTATTTTTTATTTTTTTTTATTTTTTATTTTTTTTTTATTTTTTTATTTTTTATTTATTTTTTTTTTTTTGGTACAATTATGTTTACAACATTCATTCCCTCTCTAGATCTCTTAATGAAGTTTCTAAATACGCTTGATTTCTTTTTTTGTTTTGTTTTTGAAATCGAAACCCAGGGGTTGCTTTTTTATGAGTTTTTTTTTTTTTTTTTTTTTTTTTTTTTTTTTTTTTTTTT
>NW_023998416.1:24753259-24776179 GCF_014805625.2 Glossina fuscipes
TTTTTTTTTTTTGTTTTGTTTTATTTTGTTTGAATAGTGCAGAGAAAAGCTCTTATACGGATGGTCTGGGCAATTATTAAATTTTCATTACATCCCTTAATCAGTCGCTCGAATACACACGCACACGCACATGCACACGCTTACGCATCGAGTGCAATGTATACTTTTTCTTTACGAAGACGATTAATATATATGTGTAGACGTATATACATATATGGGCGAATGTATTTTATGCACTCAATAGCGTTATGATTGTTCTTGTTCTTGTTGTTATTCGGTTGTAGTTAAATTGTAATCAAACCCCAGAAGAATAATAAAAACAACAACGAAAAAAAAAAAAATATATTGATTTACAATCATTAGAATACTAAGAAAACAAGGGTGAATTAAAAATTGTTAACTCTCTACAGGTTCTAGGTGACTAAATTTCACACTAACTTCTACCAGAGGTGATATCATTGGTAACCATAATATCTGCATAGTCCCATGCAGTTCGTATATGTGGAAAGCATAGCCATATGACTGATTAGGAAACCTAGGAACACTGCAAGACTGTTTCATTCGTTACTTTTGCCGCCAAATTAATATAAATTGCGATAGCAGTTGCGTTGACCTCGCAGATTCTAGACCATTTACACTGATGTACATATATACTACATCACTCAATAAATCTCCGGTTTAACTTGGCATTTTTTCTGTAATTGCATTATTCCAACGCACTTACAATCCTATATAATATTCAATATTAATTGTTTGTCCCTTTTCAAGATAGTCGATGAATATTATATCATGTGCATCGGAAAATACAGACGTCATATCCTTCCCAGTCGACTGTTGCTTTTTGGTCGCTTTGAACGGGTTTCATCCGTTGGTCTGCTTTCGGCTGATTGCCGATTTGACACTGATGGGTGATGATTCCATCTTCCATCTATTGTTATATATATCGCATAAGAAAAGGCTTTTGTTTTACCAAAACGCTTCCGCTAAATTCTTGTTTTTGGTCAATGGGGAACAAATTTCGAAGAGAGCTGTTTCGTGGATGAATGTTGATGCAAAATGGAGGATGGAGTGCCTTCAATACGTAAGCTACCTCGTGCACCTGCACTTTTTGGTCCTCCAAGCAGCAGCGTCACCAATGTTCACGTGACCTTGATATTGTATTATCACAGCATTCACAATTTTTTTTTCGATCTTTAAGACCTATCATAACATCTTTCCGGTCAATGCTAATTGTTAACGGTATCAAGAAACAACGTTTAGTAAAAACCGAATTCAGAGGAGGTAGCGCCACTTAAGCCATTGTAACGTGTAAACTAATTGTCAGAATGTGAAAGGTTTGGCACGTATACTTCGAAGGCTGACACTATCATATACAACGACACTGTTGACAGATCCATGCGATATGTCTCAGACCGAAGACTTATTGAGCTTTTACTACTGCTATCTATGTACAATATCAATACTTAACTACGTCTTTATATAAATGTCTATATGGAGGTAGGTCTTAAAACTGATGTTAAGCGTGATATGCATTAAAATTTATTAAATCTCTTATGAATATATATACATTTTTTTTTTTTTTTTTTGATATAACAATTAATATGCACCTTACATTTAATCCAACGAAATTTGATTTGCATCATAGTTGTCGGATGTATTTTAAAACTTGGCGAAAGCCTAGATTTAGAAACTTAATGAAAATATCAGGAACTTTGGCTCTGGAAATTTCTTTAATATCTTAATTATGATTATATAAGATAACTGACTTGGGTTTTCCAAAAATTTAATTTTTAGTTCAATACTAGAATAAGAGTTATTTACTGCAAGTCCTTAGAAGAAAACGAAAAAAACATCAGCGAAAATCCACAATTTTATCGAATTTTACCGAAACAAGTATATATCGGTAGTAATAGTATCTCCCTAAAAAAACTGGTAAGGAACTAAAGCTTTTCGAAATAATTCAAGTTGAGCATCTTCTTAATTAATGGATTCAGTATTGCTTTTCTGGAGACGAGACTTTAAAAACAGAAATTTTCTAAGCACACACAGGCATTAATATCGTAGTTAAATCTTTGCGTCTCGTCGCAGTGAATAATATCAAGGCATTGGCAATAGATGTTCATCTTACTTGGCTATGAACGATTCTAAGTTAGAGCAGTTCATCCGAGTTTCGTTCGTTATCTTCCGGGTTACCTGTGTAAACCGAAACGTTACGTAGTTAGCTACACGAGGCCATGTGATACTAAGGAAAAATACTTTCTCTTATGTTCGACTGGTATCTATTATGTTGGACATTGATTTCTCTTACAACCAGCTCGTAGAAGTCTTTACTAGATTGCCAGCTTACCAGGATTTTTGTCTCTCCACAGGTTTAAGTCAAAATGTCTTATAAGGAACATCGATTACTTTTCTATTATTTCACGTACAAAGAAAATTTTTCGTCCCTTGTTTTTTTTTTTTAAATTTAACGTTAATTATAAGCAATTGTTGGTCGCTGCCTCTTACGGGACAAGTATGAACTTTAAAGTGAAAAATAGGAAAGCGACAGAGAGGGACTGAAAACTTCAATTGTAACGTGATAGCGTCACCGTTTTTGTGAAGATCAGAAGCGATTTAACACTGGCAAAGCCCTCTACAGTTAATCCTTTAAAACTTGCTCTTATCCTTTACAAGAAATAGTCATCTATAGCATAGAATCTATACGATGTACCTTAGCAATGGTTTATGGAAATTTTTATTAATATACATTTAATGACATATTATATATGTATATATGCATTATAGGGGAGCATAAGGAATATATAATTGTTGATCTGCAATAAAATTTCGTCTATTAAATCCTTAATACCACACGCATTTCCTTCAAATACTATTTTATTTTATAATTAAGAAAAAAGTTGTAAAAAATCTTCGCATCCGGCACCCTTCTCTAAAAAGGTTAAAGCAAGCAGCAAGCATTTCTTTGATATTTAAGAAAATCGTTCAATTGTAAAATAAAAAAAAAAAAAAAAAGATTTCAAATCTTTTCGTTTTAACACTTTCTTTGTTATTATTGTCTTATAAGTTTATTGCTGCTGGCTAACATAAAAAAACAAAGAAAAATGATAAATTGTAAGCGCATCAAATTTATGAAATTTCTAAAGCAACTTCGAAACCATTAAATCAATGTCTGTCCCTATGGTAAAACAATTAAAGGTGTAAAGTCTAATACAAACGTGAAGGAAAAAACGAACGGGTAGCAAACGTTTGTTTATCTTTGAGATCTATTTCTACATACACATACACACACACACACACACACACGCCATATATTTATACATGGCAAACTCATATAACTTTTTTATGTACATAAATATATTTATATGAACACGTATAAGCAAGCAAGTGATTATTTAGACAAATACCGCAGCCATGAAATAAGAAAAGAAAAGAAAAGAAAAAGAACAAAACGTATACAAAACAACCAACAACATCAATACTTCGCTTATAGTCACACAATGATATACACATGTCAATACATATATATAAATATATATATGTATATATAAGTAAAACATTGTATTTAAGACATTTATTCGTGTGCAGAAGACCCCAAATGTTTTGCTTTGATCTTGACGAAAATTGTGTAAAAATTCTTCTATCTACTGGTAATGATGATACTACTGCTGTTGTTGCTGCTACTATTGCTGCTGCTACTGCTGCTGCTGGTGTTCTTGTTGTTGCCGTTATTGCTACCGTCAGTGTTGTGATGACGACCGTTCATCACTTTCTGAGGTTAGCAGAAATGTGTGTGTGTGTGTGTGTGTGTGTTGGTATGCTTTGCTCGCTATATCTAAACTCCTTCTCTTGTTGGACTCCCATTTTTTTTTTTTCTCCCGTTCTAAAGTTGAAGTTGTAAACGCGCGCGTAACATAAAACACAAAATCCTCATAAAATTTTCTTTTCTTTTTTGTACCTTTTTTTTTTAAACAAAAAAAAAAAAAAAACAAAAATGCTTTCAATCATAAACAACATCATAAAATAATCTTTAAATAAAAAACAACAACAAGACTCTTCTTTTTTTTTCCTCAACTCGCAAGAAGACCGACCAGCAAAAAAAACAAAAAAAAAACAAACTGTTAACACATATATACAAATACATTTGAACGTTTAGATGATGTTGCAGGTGCTCTTTGGTCTGATTGCACGGTTTTTAAAATACGTACACACACATATATATATATATATGCGAGTAGTATATGAGTCTAGAAAATGCATCAATGAAATTTCGCTACAACAATAACAATCGCAATCGTACAAAAGGCAGAAAAAATGAACACTAAACTGTTTTCTCCTGCTGTCAATGACTTCTTCCACAGTAGTCGATATTAATGAATTCACACGTGTAGTAAGCATTTATATGGATATTTGCATATCTGTTTATTTGTATCTTTTTTTGCGTTAAGTAAGAAAAAAAAAAAAAGAAAAAACAAGAAAAATTAATTTCTTAGTTCTTTAACAAAAATTAATGATATGAAGAATATTTTTAAGGCTTTAAATTTCATATGCATTTGCATTAATTTTGAATCGGATGCAATCGATCGACTCCCAGTGACATTTGCGTACCGATTTTAGACTCAAATATACTCTAAACATTTTTATTGCCGATAGGACAGCAAATGCGAAATCTATTTACTAATAGTGCAAGAATTCAAGATGAACGCCAAAGCCACAACAATGACTACAAATCCGTAATCAGTGCGAAAGATATAGATTTCCGGGTATATAAGATAACATATGCCTCTTATTGTCACTTTCGTCTTACGTTTAAATTAAATTAAAAGAAACAAGTAACAAAATTATATTCGACTGTGACCGAATCTTTCGTATCCAAATAATCAACAAGATGAATAAAATAATTTTTCATGGCTTACATAATATTGGTGGTGGGCATGGCTTGGGCATGGATTTTTTCTATTTTTGTCGAATAAAAGTCGAAATTCATATCGTACAGCTGTTGCAGCTTGTGAGAAGCGAGCGAAGAACACTGAAAGTAAAGATGTTTTCAATTTTTGTTGCATTGTAGGCGTAACCTGCGAACGGTTTTGATTGTTTTGAAATACTTTTGCAAATTTGAAAGCGATACATGCATTTTTCCGAATAGTTTGGTAGATCGGTTCATGGACAGACTGGTCAAATATATATTGACACATGTATACATATATAGAGTATATATATATATATATATAGTAGAGCCTTTGACCTCCATCCTACGAGGAGTCGTGAAACAACACAATTATCAAATTACGGGCTCAAGGAATTTTAAAAACAACTCGCAAAGGGAAATTTTTAATTTTGAATATAAATAAAACTGAGGACCAATTCCACGGTTTATACAAACGAAAACCCTGCAACATGGCATTTATCGATTTGAAATGTTAATTCATTACAACCTACAGTATATGTGGTGCAAGGGTATATTTGAGTAAGTAAGCAGAAGAGTTTATGCGTTCATAAGTTTATGCAGATGAATGCAACGTCCACAAGAAGTTGCGAAAGGCCAAGCTTCATTACACGAATCCTTTGCAAATAATTTTGTAAGCTTGTCTCTCCGTCTGTCCGTCCGTCCGTCCGTCCGTCTAGTTTTCCTTTGAGCCATTTTGACTCACATGCAGCACGTGTGACACAAGGACAATTTCGAAAATGATTCGGATCGGGTTGCTTTTCCGACATTTTCCCACATAACGGCTTATTTGTTATGGACGTTAATCTCTCATTAGAAGAAAATAGTGATTTTATTAACTTACTTAGCAAATGTCAATGCTAGGTTTTCCATAGATATTTATTGAGTCAACTAAAAAGCAAGTTGCAACATTAATATTGATCTGCTAGATCATATGTGCAAAAACTGTCAGCCTCATATTATTTGCTTAATATTTTATGAAGAAAACTTTATTTTACTTCGCTTTTATTATTTTTGCATTCGAAAATAATTCATCAAGAAATTAACCGAAAGATTAATGGATTCTAATAGTTCCCGATATATTTTTCTTAACAATTGATAGCAAAAGTAACAAAAAGTGGCAAGAAAACTGACGAGCTTTCTTCCTCAGTACACGCAGTTATTTCTTAAATAAACTAAAAAAAATATCGTAAACTTAAAAGAATTCCATTCGAAATCTGGATAAGAAAAAAAAAAAAAAAAACACAAGAGAAGTAAATTTCTTGATAGTTTTTGTTGCGCCCCTTTTTTCTTGTAGTTGTCTCAAGCAGTGTTTGGCCGGATTTATAATAAACTTATAACATAAACATGTCAATTTAATTTAAATTGTCGTACAAAACGAATTTCATATATATGCACGCAAGAGGTTGAATTTATATGAAAAGTCAGATATTTAACAATGATAACAACAAAGAAACAAAATGAAAGAAAAAAAAGTTCAATATAAATGACAAGAATGACCCTGAATGTCCTCACCAATGTCAGGCCCATAATAAGTGAACGCAAATTCGAGCATACAGACGCATACATACATACATAACGAAAACAATTTCATTTTCACTTATACTTTGGAAAGAGAAATTGAAAATGTCTGGTCGTTTTATTTTGCCATTTATATATATACATATATATATATATATAATATATATAAGTCCATGTAGCATGTAGCATGTATTATTTATATAAATATATATATATATATATATATACATACATACATGTGTCGTTACATTGAAGTTCTACAAGATTTTCATTTGGTTAGCAAAGCAAACGACAAAACGATTTACACGATAAATATGCAAATGAGGCATTTATAGCGCCACTGGGTAAAGGCGGTACACATTCAATTAAAATACAAGCTCAAATGATTATTTGGTGGTGCCTTCTACACATGTTTCATGTTCAATTTCTTCATTTTTATTCGCACTAACATAAAATAAAAGTTTATTAAGTTTATTCTTACATATGTAATATGCCGATGTAAAAACGTTAGCTGCTCAGTGACGTATGCTTTTGATTTTGAACAATGCAAGACTTTGAAAGGATGGGATGGAATCGCGTTTCTTTGTCCGTTTGTCCACATATTTAATTGAAACTAGCATTGATCGAAAATTAACATTTAATTCGCATAACTTTAACGCGGTTTAGCGTGGATCTCAGATCAAGTCTAAAAATAAACGTCACTCTCTTACAAAGCCACCAAAATTGCATCAAAAAGCTTACAATAACTTTGCCAATAACTAAAATAGAGTTCGATAGCAAATTTTGCCACAAACATTTATTCGAGTTATCTAGGAACAATAGTCCCAAAGCGACATTTTTCATATTTTTAATGAAGGAAAAAATATGACCTGAACTTGAACTGTAATGTGAATATGAAACGATCTCATAGGCGAAAGAAGACAAGCTATTATATCAACTTACTGGCATTCACTATAGATAGACCTTGTAGACTCTGAACTACAATGCGAATACGAAATGAACTTTAATGCCGAAATGGACCGTCAGGAAATTTAGATAGGTCTCATAGAAGACACCTTTTTAAGAGAAGAATTCTCAATGATTCGAATTTCGAAGTCTTTATGTCACATTTCTTACACTAGTTAGTTATCCCTAATCTTTCCATTGCAAGCTCATATGGGAATCAAGTTTATTTCATTTAAGAACAACATAATTGAACCTCGAGCAGGTAGCTTTGGTAAGAGGCACATTTTTATACCCTACATCACTTTTGTTACAAGGACATATTAAATTATGCGGACATGGGATCTGAAATAGACCCACTTATTATTATACCGATCGAGTCAAAATTACTTTCTGAATCCTTTTAAGCTTCTCTGTCCGTCTGCAAATCTTATTTTCTTGCGTTCACCCTACAACAATTAATTTTTAAATCATTTTGATGGTATTTTGTGCAACGACGTGTTGTGGCCCAAAGAAGAACGCTGTTGAAAATGTTTCCGATCGGACCATTGTTCTCTTATTTCGAAAGGTCATTACATGAATGAGTACAGTCGTATAGGATATTTAATAGGAATCCGTTGTCTACTACAGTGTTTTTATTTGTTTTAACTAATATTAATAAGCAGATCATTAAATCATTAGGTTTTGGTGATTAATTTTTTTTTTGTTTATGCAAAAAATATAATTAATAGTAATTAATAATAATTTTTTTTTTGTTTATGCAAAAAAGAAAAATTAACAGAATATTTCTTCACATCAGTTTGATCGTATGCCCTTCAGGTCTTCTAAAAAGAACAACCAAAAATTTATGTTTTATCGAAACGGCGCCACAATAAAGTATAGCTAGCAAACCCTGCAAGCGAATACTTTAACGTGTCTCTCGGAAAAGCGTTAGGGCGTATTCTACATTCGTTCTAAAGCATAATATAAGAAGAAATTTATTTAATTAAATTAAGGCAATCAAAACAAGTGTTTTAATTTTTTTTTTTTTGGGGATTTTTTTTCTTTGCTTCAATTATTTTATATTTAGGTCCAAAGATGTGAGCAGCAGCAACCATAGCAATGCTCTAAAAAAAAAAAAGCACAACATATACAAAGTAAGACAAACAAAAACAAAATGTTGAAACATTAAGGCGCAGATTGACAATTGCAGCTAATTGTCTGCCGCTGAATTTCTGAGTAAATCTACACATATTTGTTTTTTTAACTTTTTTTTTTTTTTTTTTTTTTTTTTTTTTAATATCTAATGAAATAAATGTGTCGGCATTAGGAGACGTGTTGAATGACGCTTAACTTGGTGAGATGAACAAATAAATAATAAAAAAAAAATAAAAAAAACAATATAAAGTTAAACTTGAAGTGGATGAAAATTTTTAGCAATTTGTTGTTTTTTTTTTTCTTTTTTTTAGATTTCATTAATCTTCATTAAAAATAAACTTAAAATTTTCGTAAAAGATACACACTTGAAGTTCATAAATATAAACAATAAATTTTATTGTAAATAAATGATAACACATACGGAGCCTGCCGCACACTGACAGATGCGTTGCTGTAGGCAGTTGTTAGCCAATTAGAAAGTTCAAATCGAGATATATAGAAAAAAAAGATATCTATGTATTGGTTCGTTTAAGATCACGTATGTTTCCGTGTTGCAATAATTTTATGGTTCTTAAAATAGTTTACATCATTTGTTGTTAGCGGTATGTTTATGCTGCTAAACGTTGGAGCGAAAAATGAGTTCTCATCATTGGTAGTATATTTTTAAACATTCTCGGAGACTTGAGTCCAACTGCATTAAATACATTTGCTGTACTTCGCGCTTTTCGGTTTCATACAGACTTTTACTTGCAATCTGCTACAAATTTCTGCCATTGGTGGCACTCCACGTGCCTTCGACACTTCATCTATGTATGTCTCAACTTTTGGTAGAAATGCGCGAGCCGTAGACAACAGTAAAATAGCAGTGAATGTGCAACTTGGAATTGAAAACTCTTCCCCTACTTGCCCTCCCTCTTTTCCTATTTCTTTGATTTCAACACACAATGGCATTATCCATCCCACTATTTCTTTCTTTCTCTTTCTTCTTCCTTTCCCGATCGCCACCGAGTACCATCGCGGACATTCCCTGATTGATTGGTCATATTAAAAAAATAAGAAAGTCTTTCAAAGAGCAACAGACTTTCATACAAGCTTCATCCTAATCATCTTTACCTATACGATCACTGTGATAATATAAAGCGTCGCGTCCATTTTTCTTAGCTTAATAGAAAACATTAGGAAATTGAAGGGACAATGTAGCACTAGTTGCAAGAAATACCACTTATTGATTTCAAGGCTTTGTTTCGACGTTTTTTAACCTTGCGTTCTTCATCGGTCAATTGAGAAACTTTGTTAACTCTAGTGTTAATATTCTTCACTTGCTTTTGTCATAAATTAACAAATTTTGCATTTTGTTGCCTTTTCTTTGCTCACTTGCCATAATTTGACGCATAGTGGGTAATACAAGTTAAAGTTACAAAATTTGTGAGTAATTGCACAGTAATCAATAAATAAACAGCTTACGACCCTTTAACGAAAGTTTCGGAAGGAAGGAATGGAAGTCTACACAGTAAGAATTAAATTTCAGATAATGAAGTTCACAAACAGAATAAGCGATATTTGTCGTTTAAATCTTTACTAATGATATTAATGGAGGTGGCAAACATGTAATACTGCCTACATAAAATAAGCTTAATCAGAGGGCAATGGCTAAGAGCCGAAAAGATGTGATACGATGAAAGATCCGACGCAACCAATATTCAGTAGTGTTCGTTCCTGGACCATGCTCCAAATATCCGCAATATGTCTCAAAAATTACAAGCTGTAGGACGAACCCAAAAGTTCACCTACAGATAGGCAAGCTTAATTTCATTCCGGGAATGACTCTGAATTGCGGGGTGTCTTGAGTTGCTCTGCAAAAACCAAAGAGATGCGCCCTATAACAAGTGCTGGGGTACGGGCTTTGATATATAATATTACACAAAAGTTTGCAAAAAAAATAAGAAAGATAAGGAAAGATTGTTCTTCGAATGAAGACCATCCTTGGTTTTCACCAAAGATCCTATCAAACGGAAATGATATTGCAAGGACTGAAAAGACGTTGTCCTTAGCCAATATGACTACTTTTGGTGATTCTTCAGCTGAACTTGAAAAATCTAATAATTCTTTTTAATCTACCAGATTGGGACTGTACACAACCGCACACCTTCATCATAAGATAAACTTTTCATTGTTAAGTCATTAAAAATCTTTTGAAACATTAACATTGTGAGCATTTTTTAAAGCTGGAAACTTGAATGAAGACAAATTCAATACGCTTGATAGTTCTAGAGTTAAAAATGACAACCTTAGCTCGTGCGAGATGATAAATGGCATATCAACGACATCTGTAACTGATTTCGTTAAGGAAACACAATCAACAAAAGCAGTTACCAGTAAATAGGAATTAAGGAGTGAGAAGATATTCGAAAAGTGCTTAATATTTTCTAAGCCATGTTTATTTTGCAGTAAAATTTCATATATTCTGAAGTAAATATTTTTTTTTTACGTTTTTCTTTATAGGTTAAGCAATTTCTTGAAACTTTATTCAATCAATTCTAAGTGATCGTTAACCCGTAAAAAAGCTACAAACAAAAAAAGAGAAAGAAAGAAAAAAAAAAAATGCAAAAACTCCTACACGCGTCAACGAACACCACACATTCAATAATTTTTAACGAAAATCAAACAAAGAAAATAAAAACCTCAAAAATGAAGAGAAGAAAATTAGTGAAATAAAAACAATCAGTTATGCATAGAGCCCTAGCTAGTCAGCCGATCGTTTATGCATTCGTTCCGTCAACCGCATTGATTAACTTCAACTTAACGTAGTTCAGATTCGTTAGCACGAATAGCGCTGAACAGCGAACAGCAGTTGTAACGATTATTTACGAGTGTTCTCAGTTTATGCAATGCTTCGTCTTGCAACTCTATAAGAAAATTATGCAATAATTTTTGTTTGCTTTTCTTAAAAACTTACTCAGAAAATGAAGAACAAAAAATAAAAGCAAGAATACCAATAAATGAAAGATTTCGTTTACAGATTGTCTCTCACATAAAATGATCGATATTTTTATTTATTTTTTCACGTTCAATATTTACGACTTAACAAACGACAAATAGTCGCAAACATAGACAGAAAGACGGATAGACAAAAAGTCGTAAAAAAAAAATCGAAGAAAAATTGCCTTTAGTTGAACTTAAATCACAACAGAATATCAACCAAAGCTGATTAATCAGAGTACAAAATATCTCTCTTGTGAATGGAAAAAATTAAAACAAACAACTCATAAAAGAATTGTGTACATATCAAAGGCATTCACAAGCAGGTGCACTTTGCTTTATGAACATTTCACAAAAGCCAATTAGTCAGTTGAGCAGTATTTAGTCGACTGTTTTGAAAATGCCTTACGTCCATTTTCCATTTTCTTTTTTTTCCTTTCTCAGCAAGTTGTGAAAATTCTAAAAATTTTATGAAATGAAATTCTCATATAAACATATATATGTTAAAAGTGCCTTACGTCTCATTTTGAGACTTCTATTCTAAATGGATGGGGATCATAGTGAACAATGTCCCCGCTTTATACTGAACTTGGTCTACATGTTTTCGATTTTGGACTATTCTGAATCTTTTGAAACCGAAAGCAAATGTATTGTAAGTGGTTGAAAAATTCATCCGATCCGAATCATTTTCAAGAGTTTTTTTCCTTGGGCTAAAAGATGTCGGCGTATCAAATTTCACCGAAATATCTCATAAATAGCGGCCTGTTCGTTGACCATAAAAAATAAAAAGACGGACAGACAAGCTTAATTTTTTCTTTATTGAAGTAACTGCCTTTTTTATTTCTATATCTATATATGAAAATGGTTGCTTTTAATAGGTAACACGATTTTACACACAGAAATTTTCATATTCGAATTATACTATTTGAAAGGAACGTCTTACGGCTTCTACACGGATCATAATTCACTCAGCTATTACCTGATACCTAATCATGCAGATTTTGACAAGCGGCGAATAAGACGTCTAAGTAAATACGAGACCATCTGCAGGATCATCAGACACCAAAAGTGTTTGGCGATCACTTCATAATGCTATGCACTTTATTGTGCTCTGCACCAAAGCGGGTAGCGGGGTTCATAAGAAGCATAAAACTGGAGAGCTAGGGGCGTGGATAAGAACAGCAGATCTTTCAGTTCGCAGTACGGGTTGCATTAATAATAATAATAATAATAATAATACACGATTTTATGAAGAACTCCTCTAATGTGTAATCCAAGCGAGAGATATAGTGTTGTAAGGTAAGGGTTTGATGTTTTTCTATTAACGTGATATTTCGCCAATTAGCTCAGAAAAAATAAATTGATGAAAAATACATAGAATGCGTTTCTCGAGCACTAAACCGATTAAAATGTTCTATACAATTTCAATGGTGACGGTACATTAATTATGATTATTATTACATATTTAGCTGGAGAATAAATTCGAATACTAAAGTCTTAAAGCACTAGCATCTAAGGCTTTCGGCTTTATTAAAAATTCGACCGCACTTGAGATTGAAACCCACGACCATTGAGTTGCTAGTCGAGACTCTTGCCTACTCGGCCACTCAGGCGGATGGTACATTAATTAAAATTCCACATTTACTACAACATCGAGGATGGCTAAGGAACTTTAATTACAAAAGTAACGGTAAAGTGCAACAATTTGTATACCATCTCCACATTACAATTATTTTAACCTCCTCCAGCATACTTAATATCCTAAATTATAACTTGAAAGCCATCGCGTTACACATTATATATAACCGATATATTCTTGAATGTTAACCCTTTTCCAAATTTACCGCGAATGCAACAATTCATGAATGCTCTTACACACAGTCGTGCACACAGTCGTGTGTAAATATATTTTTATGACGATCTGTAAACGAAAATCAGCATAATTTGTATATCTTTCATAATAATTTTTCTATATTAAGAATTTGATATAATTATAGAGTTTAGTTAAATGTGCAGCTTTTTAAAAGATCACTTGACTCCCTATCAAAGTTCAAATCGACAGGCAATTATAGCGTTTAGTTAATAAAGCGAAAACAAGATGAATAAATATATCAACTGATAATAAATGTCATGAATTATTTTATTTGTTAGTTAAGGCCTTCCCTCCCTCGTTGTTTGAATTTTCTTTAAACTGACTGTGTATAGCATTTCGAAATGTCTAAGCGTGATGGTGAAGAGAGAAGGAGGGAAATCGATATAACTTTTTAGACATACTTATCGGATGATCGGTTTATAATAATTCAGGCGAAAGGAAAAACAAGATAATATTCTCGCATAGACTTACTGTCGTAATCTCGCGTTACAGTGTATAGCCAGAAACAACGAATTGCGTGTGCTCTTGCTTTGCAAATGTTTAAGCGAATGCGACATCATCTCAAGAAACTATTACGAGAATCTTTGCCCACACAAATAACGAGAATGAAAGAGCAAACTGTCAAGTGATGGCTAATTGATAAGAGCATAACAGAAAGTCCATAATAACGTTCTAGCTGAAGTTTTACATAAAATCTTGGACCATCTTACTATTTCGCTGCCTCTGATATAATAGATAGCGTAGCCATATGTAGTTCAGGCAGTCACAACTTTGGCAATTCTTTATAATTTTTTCATGTGGAGAGATGAAAATTTTGATCATATGCCGCGCATTCTTGCAATTAATTTTAAAAGTGGAGCGGGATAAATTAATCTATTAATATATATATTTAGCAAACTTTATGATTGCTTGTGCATTACGTTGTATTGAGTAGATAACTTCACTCTTTATAAACAATATTTTTATTTTTATTTATTTATTTTTATTCATAATTTTTTTTTTTTTTTTTTCGTTACTTTTTAGAGGACTATGTCAATAAACAAGGCTTTGTATTACAAAAATAAATTCTTAGCTCAAATTTCATTTTAAATATTCCCGTTCTTTGATGTATACGAAAAAGAAAAAGAAATTAATCCACTCACATACACACACATATTTGCTTTTTATCCCCACAAATTTATTTCAAGTTTTAACAAAAGTTTTGCATTATTTTAAAAGGGGAATCATCTGCTATATTAAAAGTGAAAAACTTTTCTCATAAAGACAAAGAAATAATAAACAAGACTTTAGCTAAATTCTCACGTTAAGACTAAAGTTTGAAGTCAAATTACATATTTTCAAGCGAACGAAAATAAACTTGTATTGCTAGTATTATAATAATTAAAACATTTTCATAGAAAGGGAAAATAAGGACTAGAATGCCGATTCAATAGCTTTCCTACATTCTATGCTGTATTTTTGGCTTCCAAAAATAGTTTAGTTAAGTAAGATAGTTATATATATTCGGTGGAGGCTCAATCTATCTCCAAGTTCTAGTTTTATTTGATGCCCATATCGCTGGTGTTATTAAGAGAAAAGTGACCTCGGTGTCTACCGTAATCATTTTAGAATTAACCCGTTCTTAGGCAGATAATAATAATCTTTATTTGACGAGTGTACAAAACAGTTCTAATAGTCTGTGTTATTTGCCTTATCATAAATGAATATAAAACCTGATGGGAAACAAATTAAATTTAATTACTTGTGACTTTGTGCGGACAGGGTCGGTGGTTTCCATTCTTGAGTAGAGTGCTTCGTCAAGTAAACGTGGAAAATTTCAAACTTTTAACTTTTATAATTTCCAAGTTACGAGCAAAAATCGAAAAATCTTTGGTTCAAAAAAACCGAATTGCTGCACTGCGCCCTGCTACTCTGATCAATTTGACACATTTTCAATACCAAAATGCGTGCAGAAACTTTCAATGGCTCTACCAAATTTAAAGTCAATATCATTCATTTTTGCGATCAAAAGAGTGCCAACAATAGACACTACACAGACAGACAGACATAAATTAACTAAGAATTTTACGCTGATCAAGCTGGGCGTTACATACATTATGGAAAAAACTAAATGAGTATATCTACGCGTTACAGTGGTGGGTATGAAAAGGTCAACACAAAAACATGTAATAATAAAACCAAAATTATTGCTATAATTACGTACAACTGGAAAAACGAAGAAAGCAAATATTTTACCCGAACACTCGGCAGTTTCTCATCTATTATCTTGTCCATAAAGTGATGATTTTCACATTCACGTATCAGGGAAAGAAAAGTTTTCTAAGAAAGAGGAGACTCGAGAAAAAAGCTGTAATAACTGGTTAAGTAGAGTGTAAACGATAATGTTATACGCGCTTCACCATGATTCATTGCAAAGGGTAGTAGAAATGTTCGCCTGTTAAAGGAATGTTGAAATATTCATTGAATTTATATTGCAAAGCTATCATATTTTTCCAGCTGCTGCGTGTTTAAAAATAGAACAAATTAAAAAGTCTGACAAGACTGACTATTCAAATACTATGCAGCAACTTGGCCAACATAATTCATCAACTAGTTCCATAATAAAATGGAAAAAATTATATATATATATATATATGTATGAAAGGAAAACCAGGTTAGGTAGTCAAAGGAATAAATTTATTAACACAAAAACACAAAATGTATGTACAAGATTTGAATGTATGTGTTTGTAAATAAATTGATAGAACAACGCGTCACGAACTGCGCTAACTGAGTAACTAAACTTTTTTGCTCGTTTACCTCCGCCGTTAATACAAAGATTTCGAATATCGAATCGCTATTTTGGGGCAATTTCTACGTGAAAAAAATTATCTCATGCGAATAAAATGTTGCACATTCATTTAATATGATAAAATAGATTTACTACAAATCGCAAAATTTATGCAAAAATTTATTATTGTGTGGAACATAGTTGCAAGAAATAGTCCGATCCAATTCATATCCAATAGCCTGCCTACTTGAACCGAAACATGTTTCTATAGCAAATTTTATTAAAATTATTATCTCGAAACCTGTGACCTATAAGTTGAACACAAAAAAAAAAAAAAAAAAATCTATCTCAAGTCTTGTCTATGTTATGTACAGTCGTACAAACGTAACATACGCTTATGTATATATATTACAACTACAAATAGTGTAGGATAAAATCCGTTAATTTGCCAGATGCACACATAGGTATGCAACGTATTTTCATGACAAGGAAACACCTACCTTAAGATAAGGATAAAAAATAAATGATTGACTGTCACTGGTCAGACTTTGAGTAAGAAAGGCTTTGTAAAAACGCAATTGACTTCTTAAGGCTGGGCAATATTTGTAGGATCTTCACAAAAATGAGAGCTGCGATCTGACAAGCAAAATACACCATTGCTTGAAAACAAATGTTAATTCGAATCAGCAATGTTGGTGAAGTTAATTAGTAGCTATTGGTGAAAACAGGGGAGAGAGTGGTGTTCAATGATCAATGCTGTTAACGTTTTCTCGACGAGTTTTAGAAATTTTTGCTATTTCGAAAAATCAATCTCTAAGAACTTAACCACAGTTGCATCAATTGTGCGGGACAGTGTTACTTTAACAACAAAATTTAATCAATTTTTCAATGCCTTTACAACACGCAGAAGCAAGCTTCAAAAACCCCATAAGGTTTATAAATTCTCGGCTAGTATCAAATTTGAAATGCATGTCCGTGTGTCCATCTGTCCATCTGTTTTCTTGCTCAATTGTGAACGAAGATGTCGCCTACAAATTTCCAAAACACTTTGAAAAGTACCCAAACGGGTCAAAGAGCACACCTATAGCGCCCATACGACTATACAGTAAAAATTGTAAACACCTTTTTTTTCAGTGGTTTTTGCTTGTTACTCAAAGTACAGCGCATACGTCATATAAATTCCCACTTTTATTCTGAAAATAGAAAAAAACAGCCACGCCCACCCAATATGTCTTTTTTAGCTTAACGGTGATGGGTCACGTCCGAATATAGCTTTCTTACTTGCCTAGCATAAACCAGCATTTTAGAGGCAATTGCCGTTAAAAAGTGCTGCAAGTTGTGTTACAATTTGAAATACCCTTGCCTGCAAAACCTGTGCTTTATATTCCCAATAGAAAATCCTCAACGGTGATTACAAAAAAAAAAATAAAAAATAATAAAAATATTTTTACTACCAAACGCAACAAACGGCACCCTAGTTACACAATATGTACTGGCTAAGCTACCGTTCATAAATTTCAAGAAAACTCCCCAAAAAAACAAAAAAAAAGAATTATAAATAATAATTTATTTGTCTTGAGGATTTTTATGCGTTTTGCCATTCACTGTCATAGTTGCAGTTTTATTACTGTGATTATTCATCAGACTCTAATATAGATGTGTGTATGCGCGACATTACATTCATTTATGACTGTTGCTGCTGTTGCTGTTATTGACAATAGAAGAACAACATGAATTTGTTGCGTTACATTTCTCTACGTGTGAGCATAACTCTTAAAGGGGAGGTTATGGTTGGATTTTAATATCAAAAAGTGCACATTACTTACAGTTGATATACGAAAAATAAAAAAGAAAAAAAATAAAAATAAAAATAAAAACCCCCAACAACAATTGAAAAAGAACAGATCAGCGTTATATGCTGCTGCTGCTGCTGCTGCTGCTCTTGTCATCACTTGAAGATGGATCATATTTAAACTATACCTGAACACAAATATATATATATATATATATATATATACACACACACACACACACACACACACACACACACACATAGTATTCATGCAGTATAGGAGGATGACTTTGTTCCGTTTTTATAACCCATTAGAATGTTATTGTTTTTTTCTGACAACGAAGCGTTTCAGTTGCGTTATTATTTATCATTAGAAAGTAACGTAAGGGCAAATAAATCTTCTACTATTACTCACTACCCGCATATCCAGACCTTCATTTGAATACCAGCTAAGGGAAAGCAATGCATTATAATAGGCCACAATAGACAGTGTTTTTATTATAAAATATTCATGGTAAAGCATTTGCATCATCAATTGAACACTCAACCATTACAAATAAGATTTAAAGTTGTATTCAACAAATATTAAATTATTTATTTATTTTTATTATTCTTCTTCTTCTTTTTTTTTTTTTGAAGGTATTACACTTTAAATCCCCCAAACTACGGTCAGTTACGGTTGATTACAATAAAATTCTCACTCTTCGATTCATTCCCTATATGACTGTAAAGACATTAATACCCTTTTTCTTTTTACCTTCAATGCCTGACTGGTTGCTTGCTTGCCTGCATTACACGCACATTCGCTTGTGACTTTTAAATCACAGACTAATCACAATTAATCAGCTTATCTCAAAGCAGAGAAGAATTTTAAAGAGAATATTTAAATAATGTCACAAAAAACAAAAAGCTCCAAAGAGGTGTTGACAATAGACCATTACATGGCCAACACAAATAGCATAATCTGATATGAGTAATAATGTGTGGTGTTATATAAATTTTATTTATATACATACGTGTATATACAATTTATACAAAATGTATGACTGTGGATACGTTGATTCTATAATACATTACATTGTATTGATTGTGGAAAGACCGCGTACACATTGTGGATAGAAATCAGCATTGACTTGATTTACAAGAGACGTGAAGCAGACACATAAACAATGCAGATGTTGGATTTGAATTGTTTATTAATGTAAAGTTAAACTTTTTTTGTTAGTCTCGTTTCTGTCCGAAAATATGATTTTCATTTTGATTTTGTCGTAGTTGAGAATACGTTAAAGCATTCTATTATTATTTGAAATTATCCTAACGAAATTATATAGAGATTTTTTTATATGCGACTACTACACCGATGTTCCCCAAAGATGATGTTCGCTCAGGGGTGATTAGAAAGATTTTTATTTAGAGAAGGTAGGAAGAAGAAAGCAGTATTACTTGTGTATATTCGATTTGAAAATCAAAACATCCGGAAGGCACTACGGCGCGGTAAAATTTTAAAAGACATAAGTTGTACACATCCGGCTTTCAATGCAGTAACCATCGTAGTGTTAGCAAAATAGTTAAATTGTCCAGGTTTTTTTACAGCCTACAACACAGGTGTTGCGAGGTTTGTGTCTTATGCGAATGTATGAAACGTATAGAAGAACTTGAGATAGATCTGCCTTTTAGAGGGTGATTGTGAATCGATCTAAGCTTGTCTGTCCCTCAGTCCGCCTGGTAGGTTTACTTGTATTCAACCTGCAGGCCGCAAATTTTTGAGCCGTAAAACGGTTTAGTGTTTCTACCTGACAGTGTACCGTTACCCTGAAGGTATGATAAATTTATAAACTTATTTGAGTTAATTAATTCAGATGTTTGCACTACTTATTGCTTGTTCAGAAATAGCGTCAAAAAAATTATTCACGAAGTATACTATTCGGAAGCAATATGGATTCAGCAGAGGAACTAGTAGCTTTTAATACCTTAATTATGGTTTACAAAATAAGATCTCCATTATGTAACGAAATTGTTCGACATCATGAAGATCAAGACAGAGGTTATATTCAGCTAGTGCTCCGAGTAATTGATGTAAAGCATTTGATTGTAAGATGAAATGAAGATAGTATGCGGATTAACTATACATATGGGAATCGCACATTGTATCGTACATAGTGTATGTATTTAAAATAATAGATTTTCACGATGTTGCAGCACTGTCGGTATTTGTAGAAACTAACAATCACTTATTCACATATTCTGTATACTGGAGGCGAACTCTTGATTCCGTTCAGCTGATTTTTGTTTTTGATAGGAAGATTTTATAAAGAAAAAGAAAAGAAGAACCCATAGGATGGCTCTAAACTACAAGATTTTCTATTGATCACTTTACATCAAATTTTTCAAATTTGAATCAGACAGACGATGAACAGAAGGACAAACAAACAAATCGATTTTACTGTTCCGGCTAGAGGAAACTACGTGCACATAAATGGATTACAGGGAATGCCTTGTCAAAAAAAAACATATTCCGATTTTATAATGTATATATTAAATTATTATAGTACTACAGATATGATTTAATGTTAATTTTATTCCAAACCAAATTAAAAGTGATCTCCTTTGGGGATTTCAAATTGCCGCAATCAACCTTGCAAGCATACGAAGTTTGTGTACAGAACAAAAAAAAAAAAATTACTTTATTCAATAAGACAGAAAATTGTGAAAAGTTTAAGTGCACACTTGAAATCCTTTGTATCTCTGCACATGAAGGGAAGAGTAATGCTTATGAAGCTAACATCATTAACAATATATGTTCCGAAAATTTTATTGCATGGTATGGGTAATTCGTGTAACGGCTTAAAAAGTCTATTCGATTCGTGCCAATTCCCCTAGACCTCCAGTGGAACGATTCTAACGAGTCCCACCACCTACTTTGATTGGGAACGCTATACTACATTTACCATGATCACCAAGCAACTGCTTCTGCGGATGACGAATGTCACATAAGATATGACGAGACATGACGAGAGTCGTGTCTTTGCAAAATTTGTACTAATCGGGATCTAAGATACGCACGCTTCGAAAATAGTAACGCATTTTATAATAAAAGATAGCGACAGTCAAATGTGCTTTTCAAGAATGTGGAATAGAGCTTTTGATCGAGGATTGCCTACCATTTTTCTGAGTATCAAACATTTAACGATTCAAAATGAACGTAGGGCAATTCAGAGTTACACACTGTACTCAGGACATTCAAAATGTATTTGTTTTAAAAAAAAAAAAAAAATCGATTTTGACGAATTTCGAAAAAAAGTATTACTGTAAGCTTCTTATTACTTACTAATATTGGGAACCGCTACTACCGCCTCCGAGTGCAGCACCTAAAGCAAGATTAGATTGCATGCCGACACCACCGCCACCGACACCCATCAAATCCATACTGGAACCGCTAAGGTAACTTCCTGGATTATAACGTCCACCATTATCGGTATTTGTACCGCCGGTTAAACGATGACCAGGCACAACAATGCCCAAACCAGCCAGACCTGCCAATGCGTGACCGTGATGATGACCAACGCCATGGGTTGAGGTGCCTGCACCACCGTTTGTATGACCCATCAGCCCTTTAGATCCTACAGTGCCCAAAGAACCAATTCCCGTTGATAGTCCATTCAAATGTGAATTTGCATTGCCGTTCATAAGCGTTGTCAGCAGCGAATTATTAACATTTAATTGATTAATATTACTAGTGGAGGGATTTACTAGACCGTTATTATTATTATTATTGTTGTTGTTATTATTATTATTATTATTATTATTATGATTCATTAGAATGCCCGAAATTGTTGAACTGCCAGAATTTAATGTATTGCCGCTAAGACCTTGACCTCCTCCTCCTCCTCCACCTCCGCCGCCCCCACCTGCTAAGCCGCCGGCGTGACTGGTTTGGCTGGTATGAATGGTAAGATCATCGCAATGCGTTAACTGTAAATGCCACAAAGCCAAAGTGGCTATCGTTATGAACCACAATAAATACATTAGATTGATTGATAGGGGTCTCCTTATGTGAATGCGGATATGTGTGATGAATAATTTGTAAAACTAATTTTATTTAAGTACTCTTTTGCTTAATGCCAGGCTACTTTTAAATATGTTTTATATTTTATGCTTATGTGTTTTTTTGTTTCCTTTTTCAATTAAACTTTAATTTGCAATTTCGTTAGTTGTCGTTAATTATTCTTGTTACTATGATTAATAATTTTTGTTTTCTAATAAATTATTTATTTGGTAATAATACTTCAGTTTCTTTGATATTTAATATGCTTTGACACAATTCTTTTTGCACTTTTGTCGTGATTTCTTTGATTTTCTTTGCATTTACGACATTTCTTGTTTTGAATTAAGCAAAATTACGTTTCAAAGTATTTTTTAATGATTCGTTTGTTCTACTTCCAGGAAAGCCTAGACTAAGTGACTGACTGACCGCAAACAATAATTCTCTGTTTGTTTATTGCGCTCCTTTCTCTCCGATCGTTTTTACTTGCACAATATATATATATTTTGTTTATCTTCTTTTCTTCTCTTACGCGCTCGTTTTGCCTCCTTTTACCGAATGCACATTTTTAAGTTAGTATGGGTTTTAGTTTTGGTTTTTTTTTTGTTTTTTTGCTTTTTTTTTTACTAAATGGTCATCATCGAGGTTTGTGATTACAATTTACCGACTTTAGTGGCGCGGCACTTGCTCACATACAACGTTATCCAGCGTATATAAACCGACAAAACGTACGTATCGAATATGATCACTTTCGGTCATTCAGACATTGCTGTTGGCTCACATGAATTACGTGCATATATATATATATATACAGACATACATATACATATATATAGGCATTAACTTGTCTTTGCTGGTGTTGTGATGATTTGCTCTTTTTTTTTTTCGTTTTTTGCTCGTAGTGTTGCAGTTGTGATCGAAA
>NW_023998416.1:24776189-24844237 GCF_014805625.2 Glossina fuscipes
ACGTAACTAATACCGAATCCATTTAGACCGACAAACAGATAGCGGCACCGACTTTACACCGTTCGCATATCACACACATTCGTCTTAATCGATCAACAATTTGAAACTACAGCAGCGCCCTTTGACAGCCTGACACTCTTAGTAATCTATCTATGCGCGCGTTAATGTTTATTTCTAAATAATTTCTGTTTGTACTATTTTAGCACGTGCATAAACAACATTGGATTTATTCGATTTCTGTTCATTTTCTTTTGAAGTTTAAATAGATCTTACTTAGTTGCTTCACTTTTTACAAAAAAAAAAAAAAAAAAATATATATATAGGTGCGTTTATAATTATTTTAAAGAGTTGCTTACAAAAATTTGTCGTGATTAACAACCGCTATACTTATTCCCGCTACACTCATTAAGCGATGCACACAAACGCATACTCGTCGAAAATGTTCTGTTGTTGTTATCAAGCTTATGAGGAAAAAATTGAAAGTTGTATCTCTAGTATATGTGAGAAGCTTATTGTTGTTGTTGTTGTTATTGTATTTGCTGCTTATGCCAGGTAATCCATTGTTAATCCTCGCTCAAGAGAGTCGACTCTGATAACTGAAATTGATCCTATACTATTTCGCTTTGTTGTCCCTGTTGCTTCTTCAAATTGCATTCGTTTATTTTTGTTATCTGATTCTTTAAACTTTTCAAAGATTTAATCCTTAACATATCCCAAATCTTTTCTTTAATTTTAGTTAGTTTTGATTGTTTTCTTTATAAGAATAGAGTTCGGATGAAAGCAGCAAAATTCAGGGATATTCCATATTTTCCATATAATCAATTTTCAAATTGTGCGTTATTTAACGATTTTTTTCTTTTCTCTTTGTAGAACCTTTAAAACTTTAATTAGCAGACTGCAGCAGACTGAGATATTTCTGCTTATTTTTCTTTTAAAAGTGTTTTTAAATATGACTCTTTTTTTTTTTTTTAAATTATTATTACGAAAATATCAAATCAAATTTCCCTCACTTCATCGCTTATGACAAAATAACCGCCTGATCCGCACATTGTATACATTTACGTATATTATTTCGCACAAGTTCTCGCGTCAACAAATTTACACATCTTTACCGTTTTTACCGTCTTTATCGTTCAAATGTTCAAAAGCAAATGAAAATGGAAAAATGTGAACAATGAACATAATGAACATGATGAACATGCAATCGACTGAGACTACTGAGAGACTGTAGGAGCAACAACGATGGCAAAACACGAACAAGTTAGCTGCTTGATTAGCTAAAGATGAGGGTTATATTCATTTTAACAATATGTTCGCAACAGTTAGAAGGAAGCTTAGCTTCATAGATCCCATAGAGTATATTTATTCTCATCAAATTCCATTTTCTGATTTCTATATGCTTACGCGCATTTAAAACAATATAATAAATATTCATAATTATATTATTGTATTCCACTCTAAGGGCTCTTGCACTCTGAAGAGACATTTTGTTTTCAAAAAAATTCATAGAAAGCCAAATGAGACATAAAATATAACATTTCTCATCACATTATGTTCATTTCATTTTTATATAAAATATTATTATTTTCTCTATTCGGACTATTCTATCAATAGATATAATAATAAAATATAAGCATTTTTTCAAAACTAGTGAGCTACCTGGACTAGATACTATTTACTTGAACTTTATTAGATCTTCAAGATTGTTCTTTGTCTTTGATAAAGCAACCAATTCCTTTTGCATGATCATGCATTAATAATTTCGATTATAAAGCATTATTAAATGAAAAAATCTCGGAGAGATGCTGCGCAGCAAAAAGCTCATGGAGAGTCAATACCAATCTTAAGTGCTTTTATAGCTTTTGTGAGTTTAGTGGCAGGGAGTATGAGGAGTGTATTTATAGATCTTTTTCATGACAACGTAAATGTATGAAAAGTTATGGGCGTTAATATCCGCAACCAACGTTATCCGATATTATCCTTTATTGTGATCCTTTCTGAATGTGTATGGAACGTAACAAATATTGGCAACATTCGAAGGATATTTTTAAAACGCGAATGAATTCTCTGTTTTCTTTGTTATATAAAATAACATTACATTAATATCGATTAATATCAAAAATTGCAAAAATGTAAATTTAAGACAAGATTGAAATTATTATGATTAATTTTAAACATTAAAAAGTGAATATTAAGGAAATAAAAATAAATACAAAATCATTTATTAATTTAAACAAATTATACTTTTTACATTTATTTTATTTTAATTTTCTTTTAATTTTTTTAAAATGTTCTAAATGTATAGCATGGACGCATGGATATGTATGAATGCGCTGCATGTGTTTTGTTTTGTTATTTAAACTTCTTTCTTTTTAGATTTGCTTTGCTGTTGTCTTTGCTGTATATTTTTATGAGAGTACTTTTGGCTTTTCTAAGAGTAAAATTTACTTTGCTGTACATTCTTATGAGAGCCCTTTTGACTTTTCTGAGAGTAAAGGTTGCTTTTACCATATATTCTTATGAGATCCCTTTTGATTTTCTCAGAGTAAAATTTACTTTGCTTTGTGTTCTTATGAGGTCCCATTTGATTTTTCTGAGAGTAACATTTACTTTACTGTAGGATCTTCCAAAAATCCTTTTGATTTTTCTGAGAGTAAAATTTACTTTGCTATGTGTTCTTATAAGTCCTTTTTGACTTTTCTGGGAGTAAAATTTACTTTGCTGTATATTCTTATGAGATCCGTTCTTATTTTTCTGAGAGTAAGATTTGTTTTGCTTTGTGTTCTGGTGGGACGCGAAGACTAAAAAACTTTCTTCAAAATGTTTTTGCCTTCTTTGCCTACCTTTTTATTTTATTTTTGATAATAAAGTAAGGTGAGCAGATTTTAAAGTTTTAAAATAAATTGTTTGAATAAATGTTGTGTCTGATATTAATATATCGTATTAAAAATAACATTTTAGTTAAACAGACTCATTAGAACTACAAAAGAATTAAAATCTATCAAAATTTGGAAAAGAGAATTTATTATTGTTTCAATTGATTACAAGTTATTCATTCATTGTTCGGCTGCTGAAAAAAAGTGTAACGAATAACCAAACAAGAAGTAAACAAAATAAAATAAAATTAGCCCTAACATTATTTTTATTCTTAAGATTAGAAACAGTGAAAATAGTCCAAGTTAAAAAAGTACAAAAGAAGTGAAGTCAAACAAAGCCAACATACATGTTTTTTTTTTATTTTATTTTTATATTCCATCTTTTTAGAAGACGTTATGTAAAATTTTGTCTTTTTTGAGAATAAAATTTTCTTTGCTGTCTTCTTGTTGTTGTCATGCTTTTTGAGAGCGAAATTTTGTCTTTTTTGAGAGTAAGAATTTATTTGATTTGTTTGCTATATGTTCTTATGAATGGCTTTTTTGAGAGTAAGGTTTTGCTTTGTTGTGTGTTCTTTTTGTTGTTGTCGTGCTTTTTGAGAGTAAAATTTCATTTCATTCGTAAATCGACTGGAATTTCGTTTAATAATCATTCGTGTAATGGTAAGATTCTTCGTTACTTCGTAAGATTTGTATTGAGTTGCATGCATATCTGCAGTTGCTGTAACAAGTTCGTACCAAGCGAAGTTGGTATAAACATAAAACATTTTGGTTCGAACTGAAGCGAAATAGTTTGGGAAAATTGTATCTCCCACAGTAAAATGTAAACAGTATGAGTGTTAGCAGAGAAATGTTAAATGTATATGAAAGAAGGGAGGAATGAACATTTTTTTACAGTAAAACATGTTAGACAAATCGACTTGTCCAACTCGTCATTCTGCTGAATTATCGAACTCGACTAATTTTATGGCGCTTTTGTTTTAAACATAACGTTCATTTAAAATGTCGTTATTTTGTTTTCATAAGGACGAAATGTGAATAAGTAATTGTAAGGATTGTTTTGAAAAACAAAAGGCATAAGTGCGATTACAAGGCATAATCTTATCATTCGACGCATATGAAAATATTTCATTTAAAAATAAGAAGAGGAGTATGTGAAATAGTAATCAAATATAATAATATTTTTTTTTTTCTTATAACATAAACGAGTTTATAAGCAAAAAGTTAATGAAATTGACAAGTGGAAAAAGAAATTATAATCGTGCGAGTACTGGAGTAACGAAATCTGTTATTCTAAACATTCTATATAAAAAAATCAGTAGCAATGATATTTAAAAAGTGAGAAGTGATCGCAAATATTACTTCTGCCGGACAATTTAGGTTCGTTTCCTAAAAGTAGATTTCTTATTTTTGCTTTGTGTTGTAAGAACAAAATTCATTCATCTTAACTAATATTATACGTCACACTTTCCGATGAATAGAAAATATTCTTAAATATAATAACATGTTTGGGCAATTTAAAAATGTTGGTCTGTCTTTAAATATTTCGGGGAAGAGTTCTCTTTG
Organism: Glossina fuscipes; assembly: GCF_014805625.2. Taxonomy (NCBI): domain Eukaryota; kingdom Metazoa; phylum Arthropoda; class Insecta; order Diptera; family Glossinidae; genus Glossina; species Glossina fuscipes. The sequence continues at coordinate 24,780,629 of NW_023998416.1, forward strand.
GCAAAAAATAAAAATGAATGGGAAAAGATCTATGGTTTCTTCGGTTTTAAAAAACGAAAGACCGCAAGTTATAGATTCTCTCTACAAAAATCAAAATTTTAATAAATATTTTAATAGTTCACATATTTTATTCTCCTTTATGTTTTATGTCGCAATTTTATAAACGTAATTAAGATTTTCTATGTATATGGTATTATTGGACATGAAATGAAATGTAAATTATATTTTCGGACACAGTGAGTTTATATAATATAAACAAAATGTTCTAGATCTGCATTCATTTAACTTTGTTGTCGCCATCTGAATATAATAAGACATTTTAGGTTCGCAGCACGACTCGCTCGCATAACAGATACTATATTGTCCTTTTATGTGTACGAGCGGGTGAAGTCTATAGTTCATAGCTGAAAATATACGAAATCCTTTCACAAGAATAGAGGGAATTTCCACATATTTAAACCATATTTTCGGACTATATGCATAAACACCTTTCATATCATTTAATTGCTTAAATATTCGATTTTAAAAATTGTTGGAAAAACGATTTCCTTTTACAAAAAGCAAAGGGCTACAAAATTAAGAAAATGCAAAAAAAAAAAAATATATTCAATGCAATCAAATTTTAAGTGCAACTTCTTTCAAATGGGTTTCAAATGGATTGCTGCTCTTACGGATCCGGATGAGATTAGTTTTCACAACCAGCGTTTTTAATGCATGAACAAAATCTGATCCGATCAAGAACAGTGAGGTTAACGACATTAAATAATCCCAGACGAAGTAGTCCAAAAATGTTAAAAAACAGCAGCGATTACTTGACAAGCTGTGTGACAGGTAACCACATTTTGTTAGAATCAGGTGACGTTTAGGACAACATTGTGGGATTCCCTCACACCCTAGTAATGTTTGTATGGAAAGAAGAAATAAAAGTCTAGCTTTGCTAGAAATAGAAATAAAAAATGGACAATTATTCGATATGAAGCCTTATAAGAAGGAGAAAAGAAGGGGGAACGTATAAAAAAAGACAAGGAATAGAATCATCAACTTAAAACGAACAAAGTAAAATAAAAAAACTTGGGATTAAAGATGGTTCAGATTTAATCAATTGCCATTAAGAAGGAAGCCCTCGAAGAACGAACTTCTCTTCATCATGATGTAAGGTAATTCAACGGTATGGGTTCGTGTTCTGGTGCTCTGACGACGACGAAATTCCTCTAGCGATTACAAGTTAGATAGGCTCCCAAATGTAATAAATAACTGCGTATATTACCGTTTCATTATAATTTCCTTTCTCTTCTGGCGTAAGAAAGGTAAAAATAGATCCGAGAGCCAGATTGAGAATCCATCTCGTTTCATGATTGAGAAAAGGACAGGGAATAAACCAACGTATACAATAATAGGGGGACGATCTGAGAAAAATTTCTTGAGAGTATTGCAATACGAGAATGATTATTATCGAAACGTGTATCAATTAATTGCAATAAATTTCCAAACCTTACTTTGAATTTGATTGGAAATATAACCATAATGTAGAGAAGAATTCTACAAATCACCTTAAAACAATTCTATGCTAATGTGTACAATATTCCGTTTACGTCATTTTAGTGCATGAAATAATTGGTGGAATATTTTATGTGACGGCCCTACTAACTGTCTTAGGATAGGTAAATTGTTGTAATTCAATCCAACAGAAAATTTACTTTTCCTAATTTTTATTCAAATGAAATAAAGAAAAATAATTAAGCAAACAATTCAATGCCTAGAGAGGAACAAATGATAAAGAAAACTTCCTTACTTTTACTTCGTTTTCAATAAAAGTCAGTTTGATAAATGATGCTTGTCAGAGTAAACAGATTAAATTAAAAGAAAAACAAGTAAGAAAGTTAAATCAGGTCGAAACCGAATCTTTTATACCCATCACTGTTATCCTAAAAATGAGAAAAGATGTAAAAGAAAAACATTTCCATGCTCTATAATACAGAGTGAACGCGATTGATTTCTGTGATTTCCAAAATAAAAGTTTTTCTCGTATAAACACGTGGGCGTTGTAGGTGTGTCCTTTCCAAATTCTTTTGCAAATTTGTATCTTCATTTTTAGTAAAGGGAGAATGTTGCACAAACAGACAGATAGACAGACGAACAGGCGAATATACTTACGTGTACTCCAAATTTGGAACTGGCCAAGAAATTCTTTTTGAAGTTTGTTTTCGCCCGCGATAAAGGTATTGAAAAAATAATTAAGTTGTGATACACTATAACATTGGGTAGGCGTGGTCAATTTATTCCATTTTTGTGCACGAATGCTACTGCATCCTAAAAAACCTATTTTTCATTCCTTTTAAAAAACAGAGCTGTTCTCAGTTTACGGAGTACTGTGAGTGTGTCCGTCGAACCAACTGTACCATTTTCACCACCAACTTGCGTGCAAGAAATTTCGCTGTTTCTGCCAAATTCAAAGTCGATAGCTTGATCTTTATCGCTAGGAAAATGTTTACAACAGACATTATACAGACGGACAGACGATCAGACGGATACATGGATATGCTTAAATCGATTCAGAATTTGATGCTGATCACGCATATATATTATATACGTGGTGTGATCTCTGATGCTTCCCTCTGCACGTTGCAAATGTTTCGACAAAATGAATATACCTGCCATCCTTCGGTGATGGATAGAAAAAGTGTAAAAATCATATATCAAATGGACAAACTACGAAAACGATCAGACACAATGCCGAAAATGATCAATTGTTTAAAAATTGGGCCTTTACGAGTATGTTACTGTACACTGCAAAGTAAACGGTTTACGCAAGCAAGGAATCACTTTAGTAAATTAATTAATTTTTCATTCTTTTACTATGTTTTTCGTTCTTTATCTTATTACTATTTTTTTAAGAGAATTTCTTTCTTTCTTTTGAAATCATTATCTTTCTGTCGATTACATTTTGAGTTAATATAACAATGCAAAGTTTTTCGTTCAGTGTAAAAAGAAAGTTTAACACCACACATCTGGTATCGAAGTGATTGGACGATAGTTGGGAAAAATATATATATGTTTAACGCTACTCTAAATCACTATTGAAAGCATTTTAATGGTCACTGAAGCTTTTGGAAATGGTTTCAACTATTTTATGGCATTTTTTTTACGACATCTTAAGAAGAGTATAGTTTACATTATCTTTGCAGAGGCAACGCAACCCAGGAAGGAATACAGTTTACTTGATGAAATTTGATTTCATTTACTCCATGATTTCCTTTTTATGCTCTACTTCCCTTGTGGTACAGGATATATGCAATTGGTGCGAAGGGGCTTCAGACTGACCATGTCTGTCCATCTGTCCACGTATTTTTGTGTTGAAAATCGTTTGGATCGGTTCACTGTTTCGTCCACTCTCCATACGACGACTTATTTTGGGAAGTCGTCGAATTGCGCTTTTCAAAATGTTTCGACAAAACTCGCTGTGTAATAACACTTCGACATTCTAAATTGTTATGGCAAATTTGGTTCGGCTGGGACAATTTTTTTGCCCCTCTTCTCATATAACCATGCCCATGGTAAGAAGGTAAAATTTTCAATATTTCAAGGTGAGAATGTGTTCATAATAGATGGATAATTAAAGAAGCCAAATCTGTCCAGTAACGTAGGTATGCTGTTTGGATACCACTCCACGTAAAGATTCTTAAGAAAAGTAAATATGTTTATGTACTGTGCCAAAAAGACGTGACTGTTAATTTTTTATGATGAAAATTTATTCGCGATAACAATCTGTTGCAGAAATGAAGTGGACCATATCTTAACCGCATGGCTATATTCCTTGAATCCCACATCCATATCCATATAAGATTTATCCCTTAACATTTTATGATGAAAATTGCTTTACAGTAGCAATTGAACAAAAAAAAAATGAATATTAGAAAATTTGGGTCAAGTAGATTTATTTGTTAGACCCTAAGATATATAGGGGTTTATATTGCAAGCAACCCCTTATTTGGAAAGAAAGTCTAACTTCTACTCGATTATGACGGATACTAAATTATAACAAAATTTTGGGAAATAAATTAAGTTCACTAAATTTGGGTCACGCCAAGCCATCTTTTAGTCATCCTGCAATAAGTGGGGTTTTATGAAAAGTATGCCTTCGCATGTAAATAATAAGTAATTTTTGGTGTATTATTATCAAAGCCAGAGAACAACTCTACAAGGTGGAGTGGCGTAGTGTACGTAAAGGTCGGCCTTGCCCGGCGACTTCAACGTCCTTACTTGTTTTTTAAGTAAACATAAATGTGTGGAGGCTGTCTGCACATTGCAAGACCACATAGTTAGTATCTATCACTCCAGGCATAATTGATCAATGTCACTAGCGAGTTATAGCCACAACATCTGACTAAGAGAAAGTTGAGGAAATGTTTTGTGGAAACTTTTAAACAAATCAAACTAGAAATGAATTCCATTTAATCGTGATCATGGTTTTTTATTTTTTTTTTATTTTTTTAAATTACGCAAATAAATGAAAAAATGCATTTAAGAAACTCAAGGAAAAATTCTTATATCATCTTCTAACCACTTAGCATTTATAGAAAGGCTTTTGCAAAATTCTGTTAAATCGAGACTTATACTTAGCTGTGCTCACTAAGCTAATTGAATCTTCAACCATCTGTGCATGAAGTACACCAGAAGTGCACCATCTGGTAGCTTTGATTTAATGACCACATCGTTATATTTGCTTTTTGACTATGTTCTTAGTACAGTTAAGTTGCTGAACAGAAAGGGGTAGCTTAACTGCAACGTTCCTAACCTAGAAAGTATATTTTGATCAAATTTATTCATTGTGGATACAATTATGCAGGTTTTATTATTTCCACGGTCCTTTCCAAAAATCTAAATGATCTCTCTATTATAACCTAACCTCAATACTGGACTCTTTAAATACATTTAAATCAACTCTCCGTAATATGCGTGTCTTGCCTATGTCGTTTCCAAGTTAACTTGTAATCTTTAAAATTTCGTATGATTGGTAAATTAAGTTATATATGTTCACTATTGCCTGCACTGATGTTGGCAAGCTTTTACATGTCTTTGCATCGATTCAGTGGTTCAATCCTCGATCATGTCTACGCTGGCTGCGGGTATGGTTCTATGCTAGTTGTGCACATACTTTCGTTTTCCATTTATTTGCTCTATTTCTTACCCCACTTGTTGTACAAGAGTAAATTAAGTTTGTAAGGTAACGCCCAGAAGGGCTTAAGATAGGCCTACCTTCTATCATACCAATCGATTCAACTCGTACGTCCCTCTGTTCGTCTTATTTTCTCTGTGTTCAACTTACACAGGTCGTAATTTTTGAAATATTTTGATGAAATTTAGTACACTGCCACTGGCCCAAGGACGAACGGTTCAGATCACGTCCCATGTGAAACCTTATTTTGAAATATCGTTACATGAGTAATTGTATTAAGCAAACTAGTGTAAAGTATTAAATTGTGAGCTGTGGCCCGTCAATCCTAATGATTACCTTATGTGCTTCTTTTAAAAGTTTACTTTACTTTCTTTGTTTTTGAAAAAAGAGAAATTCTCAGTTTATGTTGTATTGTGTGTAAGTCTCTTCTGATCGAATTGGCCCATTTTCAGTATCTGCGGCTTGCAAGAATCTCAATTGTTTGTAATCGAAGTCGATATCTTAATTTGCGCGACCAGGAGGGTCTGTGCCACAAACACAACACAGACAGATATGGCCAAGCAGATTCCGTATTTCATGCTGATCAATAACATATATACTCTTTGAAGGCACTTTTTGTGTTTTCCCGGTCTTCCTACAAGCGGAACATATGGCCATGTTTTCTTGAAGAATGCTTTCAAAAAAGGAAAGAGTAACATGGTTTGCAACAGTTTACCTCAGCGTATGCTAACAAATTCTTATCAGAAATTCCTAAAAATAGTAAAAATCAAAAATAAAAACCTGAAGAAAACCCAAGCTGAGCTTTAAAAATTACAAGTAACTGCAAGTTTATTGAGGCCACACAATGAAGGAAAATCTTCTTCTAAATTGCATATGTATTTGACAAAATCGTTCAGGCGTAAGTATACCTTTAAATTGCTTTATTTATTTATCCCCTTATATGGAAGTACGGACAATTGCAATAATTGATTACTGAAATAATATGAAATAATTTGCAAAATAACATAATTGACTCTGAAAGGTATATACATACGTATATGTGTATACATAAAGTCAATAGTGACTCATTAAAAGTAGTAATCTATGACTGGCGGAAAGAAGTCCTTTTGTTTCACTGCCTGCAAGTGAGTCATTAGAGAAATATTTCCTTTTTGCTTTTGTCGAAAATAACTTTAATAATTTTATAAACGCTTTATTCTTTCTCGGCGAACGTTAGAATGAGTTCATTGCCTTATTTAATACGAAAAAAAAAAAAAAAAAAATCAAAAACATAATATGTTGGTTGGTATGTAACCCTTAACAATTTTGACTAAATAGAAAACAAAATGTTTTAATAACACGCGTTTTAACCATAAACTTGAAATTCAAGCAGTTAGACAGTCTAAATGTCTGCCATAATAAAGTCATAAACATGTTTAATTTGTTTATTCAGACCGACACCACTTCATATATAAACCAAATAAAATGAAAGACGAGGATGATATACGACAGCTGTACTCGCCTTTCGATATTAAAGACTCATAACCTACGGCTATGAGTGCACAAAAATAATAGTGTCCGCGTTTTAGTCGTTTTCTTCTATGAGAAACTTATTCTCGCGTTACATGCTCTAAACTCTTTCTATAACTTTTCAATCTAACGTAATTTTTGTATCCTATGGGTTCCGTTGTACAAGGTTATATTAAATTGGTGCGCAAGTATTCAATATCTAGAAAGACTTGAGATAAAAGCACTTTTTCTTATTAACCTTCACTCTGAGCTCGTCTGCCCGTCTGTCAGTCTGTCCCTCTGTCTACCCAACTTTTATTACTTAAATCGATTCAGAAAGTGATTCTAGGCTTGTCTGTCCGTCCATTCATCTAATTTTTTAGTGTTCAGATTTACAGGTAGCAATTTTTGAGATGTTTTGATGCATTCCGCTCAAGGTCGAACACTATTGAAAATGTTTGCAATCGGACCACTTTTTCGATCGCCTGCCATTTCGCATAGATTAGTAAATGTACTAAGCGAATTCGTGTAGGACATTTAATGGTAGGCTGTGTCCAACTATGACGTTGTCACTTGTTAAACATAAAGATTGCACAAAAAATATCTCGGAGCGTCATATTCTGGCTTCACAGGCATGTAGTTCGATTTAAATTTTTTTTTTTTTTTTAATGATAGATCTGAGGCATATAACTCATGTTGCTAACGAAAATCTTTTGTTACGAAAAATCCTACACAACTATAGTTAACAAAATCATCTGAATGTTGCAAAAATTTTTTGTTCTTGAATTATTAGCAAATAGCGATATGAGCAATATATGTATAAAGGCCAAAGACCAAACTGAAATCAATCTTAACATGTCAGGCAGAACGCGAAGAATCATGATTAAAGTGAAATTACACAAATGTGTAAAAGAAGGTTTGTGTTAGCAATAAAAATGGACGATCTGACGAAACCTGCTATAGTAGTAGAAAAAGCGCAAAATTTACTGAAGTGAAGATAACCCTTGTCTTTGTCTTTTAGCAAAGACAAAGATGTGGGCTAGGTGCTGTGGGCTAAGTTGACACCAGTCAAAATTTGTGTAAACATCATTCATAGTAAGTTTGACACTAAACACATCTAATCTTCTAATATTCTGCTAATCTGCTGCTTCTTCCGGACTTCTGCTATGAATAATAAAAAACCAAATTTCACTGCACACGATAAGATGCAACTCAAATTTATAAGACGATTTTTAGAGAAATATATTTTAATTTTACTTTCATATCGAAATTTGTATTTATTATGAACCTAACCCGTAATAGCAATATTCAGTTCACTTTTATTCTCGGTACTCTTACTCGACTCGTTAATGTCATCCTTCGTATTACTTTCGTCTGAACGATTGTTGTGACTCTTTTCAAACCTCAAATTTGGGGACGATTTATTGAAAAAATATTTTAATTTCACTTTCGAACCATTAGACGTACCCAAAATTTGAATCCATTGTTCTAGGTAAAAAAGTGCGTCTTACAGTTGGAAACATACGGTAGATGGTAACAGAAAATAAATCAAGTGACGAAAGTTATTAGCAACGAGTTGATCGCAAAAACAAGTGCTCCTTGCAGTTAAGCAAATCATAACGAGTTATCTATATTTTGAAGTTAAAGGCAAATAAAAATAAAATACACCCTACATCACCACACAATTATTCATATAAACCACAGAATTATTCGAAAAAGTGATTCGTTCGTCCTCGAGCCAAACCACATCGTTATTCTAAAGTCTGAACACATGGCAACAAGACGGACAGACAAGCTCAGATCGATCCAGAATTTCAAATTGAATCCTTCTGTATAATGGTCAATAGTCTCAACTCGTTCTGGATTCTGTATGCATTTCCAACAACTTGGTATACCTTTGTACCACCTGTAGTGTAGTGGCAGAATTAAAGTTTATAAGAAAGGCATGGAAATCGCTTTTTCTAAATGTGGTGAAAATGTATTTTTTATAGCTATTTATGAAGTTTTTGAATTTTCTTTTTTCCAGCGCCTATCTACCGAACAAGCACAGGTTCAAATATGTATTTTTTACTTGCATTTTATGCAGTGAAGAAATACTTTTTCGAGTCGCAACTTTTCTTCACATGAAATGTCTTCAAGGAATTTATTATTTGGATCTCGTCCAACTGACGCTTATTTTAGGTAAATTTCTTTTGTTTTTTTTACCATAAATTTCTTATCATTACAAGCATTTCCCCGCTAGATCTTAACTAGTGTAAACATTTCAAAGAAAGTCTTTCCATATTACTTCCACATAATTGTTTCCGAAAAACAGAGGAAAAACAAAAACAAAAAGAAACAAAACAAAACGGACATTAATATTCCATTCAAAAGGTAAATATTTAAGAAAATCTCTTAGTAAATATTAAATTAAATGTATGATGGAAATTAACACTTAACACAACACCTAATCAAAATTAAAAGAAAAAAAAAAAAACCCGAAATAACATCAAAGAAATTTCTTTTCTTTTCTTTTCGCTTTTTTTTATTTTTTTTTATTTTTAATTGTATTTTAAAACCGTAATGTGATGATTTCCGTAAGACACGTTTAAGTGCTTACCTAACACACGGTGTATTTACTCAGTGCAAGTAGTTTCCAAAAATTTCTTTAATATTTTCACTTGTGATGCCATAAAGCAAAAGAAACCCTAAATACTAAAGTTGGAAAAGAATAAAAAAAAAGAGAAGAAAAAAAAAAACAGAAAACAAAGAAAATAGAAAATAGAAAAAGTTAAGGAATTAATTTTCCGTTTTACGGAACCTTTACTAATGACTGCACTTTATGTTGTTGCCATTAAATGCAAACGATTACAAAAGAAATGACATTATTCCGCTTTGATTCAATTGCTGTACGCATCATTGTATGGTATACTAATTTTCTTATTCACTTTGTAACGCCAAAGCGTTGCAAGCGAACAATGGAAATAATATGACGCTAGTCAGCGTTAGCCAATTATTATTAGTTCTGCAGCTAACATCAGCTATGCGTTCTTTAATTTACATAGCATACCACGCCGTTCTACTAACTATGTGTATGGGGAGGATTTTTATGAATTTGTTATGCCCTTTCTATAACTTTTATATATTCAGATCGAAGTCGACCATTCTGATATTTTTATCTTACCGCATTTCGTATTTTAATAGGCATCTAAGCAATGCTATGGCCTGCCTGGGAAAAATGATTTATATTTTATTAAAATTTCATTATTTCAAATTTGCGTGTCGCGTATTACTCCATAAGCAGAGGGCACTGAAAAACTCTTCTTAATCTCTCTTGCGATAAATTGCAAGAAACTTTCCTTTTGCTTCTTTTTTTTTTTTTTTTCTTTGTTTGAAGAATCCTAGGAATTCAAAATCAATTTTTTCATTGACTTAATTGATTGTTTACATAGTCTAATATGATGTAATAAGCTGAGCGCGGTCGTGGAAAAAGCTGATTTGCCAAGCCTGGTTGTATATACCTAAACGGTTACTTGAAACCTTAAAACGAATATTTCTGCAGAGACGAATTTTTGAAAGCGGTCTCTAAAACAACTCTTGCAGTTTATGTTAGTTTTTTTTCGCATTTTTTGCGAAAATTTCAAAGTGATACCTTTAACAAATGCAAGAGGAGATGATGATGATGAATTTTTTTTTTTTGTATTAATCTAAACACTTTCGTCAAAAATCGAACATTTTCATTCAACGTCATTGCACACACATCCAAATAGTATCATACGCACTTCTCTAGCTTTTTTGCCTTTTCGATTCAGTTACTTTATGAAGTGCAAAGTGAGAACAAGTCGAACGCTGCTACTTATTTTAATATCTTTTTAAAAATACTCTTTCTTTAACATGGTTAACGACTACCTCGAGCATTATTATTAGTCCATTTGTTACATTTTCTTGTAAGAGGACTGCTGCACGATGGTGTTTTGTCTCAAATAGAAATCTTGTTTAAATTTAAATGATTTGACCAAGAAAATTAAATTGTAAATCAAATTATTCTTAATTAGAAGAAATCTAAGCTAATGTAAGCAAATTGATATATGGCGTCCGAAAATATTGCTTATATTTGGATACTTTTTGTTTTCAATTGTTGATAAACAAGTCGATCGAAAAACCGAATTTTCCAAGCAACACTTCCTGTTTTAATCAAGAGGACAAGTTTCAACCTAACCTGTTGCAAGTTGCAAGGAAGAAAAAATTAGAGTAATAATGTAAAGCATATCCTGTACAGAGTTAACATTTTACCATCTTTGCTTTTGCTGGATTTTTGTTACTATTATGCAAATAAACAAAATCTCATCAAACATGTCTTAAAATACCTTATATAAAATTTAAACCGATTTTTTTTTTTTTTCAAATAATCCGTGGATTTGCTTTTGAAATTGTCGCAGCCGAAAAGCTGAGGAGATACTTGCTAGATGCTTACTCCGTCTGAAAACGGCCAACATTGCCACCAAATAGGTGTATAAATAAGTGATGACCGGATGTTTTGCCATTTTTTTAAAGAACTTATTTCAAGGGATTATTTTATTTAAAATATTGTCTATTGGTAGATACAGATTAGGCAGAATGCGAATTCCCTGGGCTATTGGGGCTGTGCTTTTCTGCATCGTCATGAGAGCGGGAGGCGCTGCTTGAAGAGTAATCGACAGAGTCATCGACAGAAATCAATGTGAGTTACAAGCGATTGCCTTTTTGATTTCCTATATTCGTCTGCCTAGTTTAATTGGTGACCATATGGGCCGATAATACCTAATGATTAGGTTACATTAGCTTGAATGGCCGTATACGATAGATTTCTTATGGACAAAAGCATTCACTTTATTTGAACAAGACGAGATCTTCAATATATAATGCGCAGCAGTTTAAGGGTACACAGTAGTACCACCAAACTCCCTCGCCCGGATTATTTCCCCCATTCTCGCACCACTTTCTTGTGCACGTAGACATTCTACAAACAATAAAAACTGCATGCAACTACTCTACGCAATGCATCCTGCCGAGTAGGCACTTTGACGTTCGTAATACCTATAGCCCGGGCTGTAATACTTTTGGTTTATCGGTATCCTATTCGAACTAACCATTTGGGATTACCATCTAATTTTTAATTATTCAAGAAGGAACAAAGTTGTGCTCAAGCCGTACTGCTTCTTCTGCGGATCCAAAGACTCTTTCACGCCTATGAAGGCTGTGCACTCATACTAGATGATTAGAAGGAAAGTCATCAAACAGATGACTTCCCATCCTCTCGATACTCATTTCTGGATAAAGTGCTCTCATCGCCGGGATATTATTTAAAAAAGTAATGCCTAAGGAAATGTAGTTGGGAGTGTAGTTCAGTGCTGCTAAGTTGTCCTGGCTGAAATTTTGCCACATCAAGCAGATCATCTAAATAAGAAAATTTTTTTAACAATTTCTTTCAGTGTTGAATAACACGTTTCACAAAGAGTCTTCTTAGCGCCACAACGAATTAAAATTCAATCTTCCAGACTTACTCTGGGTGACGGGTATACGAGAATCGCTATTGATTACAGTGATCAGGTAACGCAAGTTGCGACCCGTGCCGAATATAAATGCGTTCCCCTCATTCCTTCTCTTTCTCTGTCCTTTTTCTATTTTTCCCATACATTTACTGTTTGCTATAAAAACTTTAGTATAATCTACGAAATCCAATTGCCAACCAAGGCACATAAATGAAGGTTAAATATTTAGAGATCATTAAGTTTTAATTAAAATATCTTATCATGTACTTAGTTTACGTTACGTTATAAACGCAATTTTATTGACGATTTTATTACAGGATTTCTTTGTTCATTTCACATTTCTATTATATGCAGAAGAAGTTTACGCAAAGCGTTTACGTTTTTAACTATTAAACCTTATATGTGCGTGCCTGTGTGTGCATGCTTTTTACTTAATCCCGCATTTGCTGTCATCATTACGTTGTACAATTATTATGACGTTTGTCGTCTTTAGGGTAGTAAGGTCTCGTATAAGCATTAATTCGATTTTCATTATTCAACGTATAGCTTAACCGCAAAACACCCGCATCTTTAAATTCAGAAAACTGTCATAAATATCATAAAATATATGAATTCATTAAACAGATTTCTGTTTTTTATTTTTATTTTTTTTCCATTAATTTCTTTGCTGGCGAGCGTACGTAAGCACAATAGAGCGTGTGTATGTGCATTTTGAGATATAATTTTTGCATTTTTGCTTGAATTTGATTTCGCGTAATATATTAAGATGTTTTCGTATATATTTAAGATGACTCTTTGTCGGTACTTTTACAAAAGTACCATTTTTTTAAAAAAATTTAAAAAAAAAATTTTTTTTTTTTCAATTTTTTTTTTTTAATTAAAATATCCTTCAGGAGAATAGTAATTATGTGATGAGGAAAATTGAAGAAATGAAAGCCCCCTTCCGGTCGAAAAAGGCTATAAAAGTTAAGCTATCCAAACTAAAACACATTAGTCACACAATCCTTTGTTTGACTTTATAGTAAGCTCATAAACCTTTCACTCCCTTTTTTTGCAAGCACATAGGTCTGACATAATATTAACGTAATTCTACACGCAATTGTATAGTAGGAGATAAGTAAGAATAACTACGAGATAATTGAAATTTATATGGAAAATAAATGAGAAACTTTGATATATCTGCTTCATCACCAGCAAGAGAAGATGTATAAACAATCTTGTCCAGCATAAGTTTAAGGAGCTCTCTGCCTGTCGCCAATCGCTAAAGTGCCATTAACCATTGGAATACTCAGGGCCGTACAACTTACAGATACAGAAAGTCAGAACTTGACATGAACTATTTCTGTTTATAGCTCGAGCAGAGGCGCGATAATGATGTCAAAGTGATCGCAAAAGATAAAACTCTACAACAGATGATATGAAACTTCGAATATGTGTTAACCAGGACTACCTAAATTGCGCATGCGTTAACTGACTGAATCACTAAACTGTGCTTTAACCTCAACCCTGCGGAGAGTCCCTATGTTTTAACGTCTGCACTCATCTTGATAGCTTAATCATATGAAGCTCGTAGGCTTTGCGGGTAATAAACGAACGAGTGCCAGACGTGATTTTTATGCACGTTGTTCCCATCAAAATAGCCGCACCGCTACTATTCCCGCTTAGGCTTCGCCCAAAGATTCATTCGTGCGCCCATGTGATTTACTTGCGAATGCCCAGCCTGACTACCGTGGAATCAATCATTTTAGCCAGGAATGAATTAGAATCATCCGTGTTACGCGTATGATAACCGCGTGCAATATATCTTTCGGATTATTCACACTTCCTGTATGCCATCCAAGTAATTTCCTCTGGGATTTTAATGTAAAAACAAATGTTAGGCACCAACTGCCACTATCATACTTCCCTGGCCTCCTCTATAACTCGTAGACCTGCTTGTTAAATCTTGAGCCTCCATAGAATCTGAATTCTTACCAGAGAAGCCCGCAAGCAGACGAGCTCTGACCTCTTCAAGACTTCTTCAAGTTAGGATTATCCTTGCTGGGAAGCTTTGTTATTAAGCAAAAGGACAGTGCCACTGTAGATTTTTCAAAATAAATAGTAATTTGTTAGTTAAAAGCAATATTTTCATGATGCGCTTTGAAAATGTTGCTCTATTAGGTATTCCCTGTGGGTTTCTAATTCCACAAACGAAAACACATGTAGCTTCATGAAGACATCTAAACAGGAAGCCATTCGAAATCCCTCAACACTTTACTAGGAAACTTAAAATTTGGGGCGAAAGTTTTGGTGTTGATTAATAATTCTCTGTCATGTTGCAACAGCTAAAGTGCAAGTGTGCCATTCTACTTTTGACAGATGCAGCGACAGAGTACAAAAATTTGTTGGAAGGAAAACCTAGACACTGGAAGACATTTTAAACGCGTCCATCCCGAAACATAATTTTTAAAACGGCCCATGAAAATACACACTTCAAGATATTATTTTGCATCTTGCCATTTGTGCCTTATTTGTGAAATACAATGCATAAATAGTTGTACAGCGTACACAAATACTTGAACGTTCTTATGAAAGCAATGAACGCATGATTACTTTTCAAGTGCAAGTGTGGAATGAAGCTCACATTTGTTGAACGGATTTGGTAAATGAAAATTATTGTCCTTTGATGTAAAGGAAACACATCTCATGTCGAAAATAGCTATCGGGCATGGTTTTTAGGCTGAAAATGTCATTTTTGCTAATGACAACGACATCGCAGTTATCGTCAATTAAAAATCAAAAGAATGCGAAACCTAGTGAAAAAAATCTTGGATGTTTTGAAACTAATGACGCACAGAAAAGAAAAATGCTTGAGAGGCTTCATCTGGCAACAGCCTAATAAAAAGCTGTAGAAACCAATTTTAAATGCAGCGCAAGCACAGCTCGTAAAAAAGGAGACTTTAAATCAATTCCACACAAGAATGAATTGACTTTTCTCGCTTTAATGTCCATTTTCATCAAAACAAATAAAAAAAATGTTTTTCTCTTTTTTTCTCAACAAATAAAAACAAATCAAAAAAAATGTTTTTCTCTTTTTTTCCTTATTATTTGTTTTATTATACTATACTTATGCTAAGTTTTAATATTAATTAATTTAAGATTTACTTTAAGAGTCAATTGAACTCGACTGTTAGTTTGTTTTAGTTGAGTTGCTTGTATAAATAGAATAAATAAATAAATAAATAAATAAATAAATAAAATATAAAAAAAAAATATATTTAGAAATATATTTAGAATTTTATCAATATTTGAGGAATTAATTCGATTAAATTTCTTATAAATAAACGAAGAAAATCCTTCCTCCACGGATGCTATCATATTTGCTGTAAACTAAATGTAACTTTCAACCAAACCAAAGCATTCGGAACATTTTGTAATACACATGAACGTTTCGGTATTTGAACCTCATCGAACATGTTTTAAGTGATTTGCTTTGCTTTGCTTTGCTTTGCTTTTGGTTTTATTAAGCATTTCAGTTTCAGTTCGATAGGAAGATATTTTTGCAGATATTTTTGTTTGCATTATTACGAATTTTTGTATTATTTGAAATTAGTTGCATGCCTGTGCACACGCATGCATGTGCGATTACCGTTACTACGATATTATCCTGTTTCCTGCTAACGCGGTTTTCATAAAAGAACGTAAAACGAAACCTAAAACTGAATTGGAAAAAATTCTGGTGAGTTGAAAATATTTATGTATGTTAAATGTATTAATGTATTTAAGAGGCATGATGTCGACTAAACTAACTAATCATCGCAGCTAATAGAATATTGCGTAGCCACGTCCAAGATAACTGTTTTGAAATCCCCAACCCTTTCCCCTGAATTTCCTAAATTTGCCTTTAGAGGAGATTGCGTAAAGTCTTTACTAGTAAAACAAGCAAGAAATTCATTCTAGAATTCCCGACGAATGCGTATTTTTTGGTACCTATCACTAAATTGTGCATAATATGTGATTACGAGGATACTACGTACTTAGCCGATGGCGCAGCAGGCATATAGTATATCGTACATATTTAAAATCATGTTTTCATAACTTTTGATATCACCCTGTAAGTAATTGTGTAACCTAAAAACATGCTTTGAGCGTTTCATCTGATATATAAATAAATTTCTCGAAACTTTAGGCGAGCCCTTGTTCTATTTTCACACCACCCACCACCAAAGAATGAGGGATATATTCATTTTGCCAAAAGGTTCGCAACGCTCAGAAGGACCGTTCAAGGACCTCACAAAGTATTTATATTCTGAATCAATTTAATCACGTCCGTCCATCCGTCCATCCGTCCTTCCGTTTACCTACCTGTACGCCTATGTAATGTGTATCGTAAATATTTTCCTATTCGCGAAACGGAAGCTATCAACTTTAAATTTGGCAGAAAGATTGGAAATTTTTGCGCGCAGATGTACATTGAAATTGGGCGAAATCAGTCAGAATACTAAGTAATTTGAGAACACTTTTTTTGTTTTCAAAAATGAATGGAAAATTCCTTTTTTGACCATCACTCATAAACTGCAGCGAATAAATTTACAAAAATTGGAACATGTATTCTGTGACCGATGCCCATGTGAGAAAAATAAGAAAAATTGAGACCTCGCCTATCCAGCACTACAGTCTATCAAAATTTAATTTCCCATTATCGAAGGATGAGGGGGATGAGAGATGTTTGCAACGTCCGGAAGGAGGGTTCAGAAACGTTACAAAAGCATGAAAATTGTAATCGATTTAAACATGTTCGTCTGTCCGCATGTCCGTCTATGTAATATCTGTTTTAAACATTCTCCGCCGCAAATTTTGCAGAAAAATTGCAAGTTCTTGCACGCAAGTTGGTGTTGAAAATGGAAAAAATCAGTCAGAGAATTACTTCGACAGTGTCCCTTTACACCTTTATTTTGAAAATAGAACAAAACATCTATGCCCGCTCCCTATTACAGAGGGTCAAAATTTTTTTGTCTTTTTTATAATAACAGGAATGAGTATATACTTGTTTCTTTTAATGTCTTTATGACGCGAGAAGAATATAAATTGTTGGCCAGTTTTAAATTGTGAATGCATCCAAGCGTACTCGTCTGTTCTTCTGTCTATCTGTCCTTCTACTCAACTGTGTAGTATGTGGGGCAAATATTGTCCCGTTCGCAAAAATGAAAATATCGCCTACAAAAGAGTTTAAACCGTTTAAAGTACACGCCTGTAACATACACACGCCTGTGCAAAAAAAAACTGTGAACACTTTTGCTTTTCGTGCTTTCTACTTGTTACTCGTACAATGCAATGCATACATCATATAAATATCCATGTTTATTCTGAAAATAGAAAAAATCAGCCGCGCCCACCCATTATTAGTTCTAGTTCTTTTTCTTTTTTTTGTTTTAGTTACTTATGGGTATGAAAGTTTCGGTCACGACTCACTCGTTGAACTTGACGCGGATTTCATTACTATGTTGAACGTAACAACGGTTTCGAGGGCCCGGCACCAATCTTTCCGTTTAGACAAGGCCGACGGTATAAAATTTATTAAAAAATAATATATAAAATATTATAAATATTTATACCTTTTTAAAATGTGTTTTAACATAAATAAGGTTTTGTTTGGCAAGAATTGCAAAAATAAATAACTTTTCTAGTTTTAATTATATTTGTATACAAATTGCTGCGTATTTGCCTAAATTCTCTGTACGCTGCCGTTTAAACGGAAAGCATAGTAAAATTAGTGTCACTTATAAGGCGTTAAGAAAAACCGCAAGTTAAAAATCTAAGCAAACTTGAAAACTTAACAATTTTGATGCCACGATTTAGGTAAAACAGAGAAATTAATAGTTTAGTTAGTGACTGATAGTTGCTTGTTTGGTCGATAATTTCATGGATAAATTTGCCGAGAAATATTGAAAACTAATTTTTTTTTTCGTCAAAAGTTTGAGTTATAGTCACTTGGTCACTTACCCCCACACTATGATGGAAAGTAAAACGAAAATTGAAAGACCGCCTATAAATTCTTTAATATTACGTTGGCAAGAATTAAATTTGAAGCTTCTTATCTACTCGGATTAAGTCAAAATGCAATAACTTTTTCATATTCATTAACTGTTCGATAAATTTGCATATCCTGAGCAGCGGCATAGCCTTTTAGATAGTTTTTCCGCCGGCTTTTGAATATGTCACGACTGGAAAATTAAAACTATAATATTTTTACTTGGCTTACTTCTTTATTCAAAAAAAAAAAAAAAGGCTGGATCCGTCGTCCGTTATGCAACAATTATAGACAGTTAGAAAGCTTTTAAAGTTAGCTGAAATAATGACATTTGATGAGCATTAGTATCCATAGACGTGAATCTTACTTTATAATACAGAACTTGGTTGAATTTTTTGATGACTGGATAGTTTAATTTGAAGATCAAGCTAACAGGACCAAGCTTTAAAATTTTGCGATTTTTGAAATTCTTCTTGACCCCAATTACGTTTGTGATTCGTAATAGGAAAAACTAATTGTAAATCTGTTCATCCTGAAATTTGTTACATTTTGTCGATTTCCCAATCGAAAATTCCATTCAATCCATTGATCATTAAAAGCCTAATTGTCAATCAATCAATCAGAATCTTACAAACTCATATAGGTGCAGGTCTTTGCATAGCAAGTTATTTATAGGCATCTGATGTTCACCAACCAGCATAGGGGCTTTCCTCAGACTCTATAATAATTTTTTTCCCTTTCGTCCTTTCGACATTCAAACAGTTACGTAGAGTTATCCGATCTCTTCTCTGCTCTTAAACAAAACAAAAAAAAAAACAAAAAAAAGGTCATATACGTCACCCTATTGTGTTAAAGATTCTATTCAATATCAACTAAAAAAGTAAAATTTTTTAAAACAAAATGTTGTAACATACTTTTGGATGCTTGGGAGATTTTAAAGAATTATGAAAAAGATTTCCTTTTTTTATTTCCTGTTCTTATGTGAAGAAAATGGAACGAGAAGAAAATTTTTAACACAAAATAATATTTAAAATAAAAAAAAAAAAAGTTTCAAAAAAAAAAAACGCTTTCACTTGTAATTCAATAATTTCAAAAAAAAAAAAAAAAAACAAGTAATAATAATTAGCTCATCTGGCTTGATATATATAATTTATGAAAAAATATTTGTTTGCAAAAAAAAAGAGAGAGAGAACGTAAATGAACTTAACAATAGCAACAACACCAGTAACAAAAATGGTGCATTATGACTTGGGCTGATAGTATAGAAATGCAAATGGGCATAAAATCATGTATAACGCTTGTGTGTATAGGGCTTGCGAATGTTCATATACATGAACAAATGCTTGTATTTTCTATCTATGCATATATGTTTAAATGTGTAGGCTGTATACGTAGTTAAGTAAGTAAATGAGTTGATGGGTTTCCAAGTGTAGAAAGTGGAATGAGTAGAACATTCACGTATACTCATTACGTTATTATATTATACGCATATAAGAGATACACGTATTCGCTGCAACAGCATCATCATAATCATCGCTATTATCATTAACATAACATCGTCATCATAATGATCATCATCGTCGACGTCATATGCTTAAGAATGCAAAGTGGCAAAGAAAAAAAAAGAAAAGAAAAAACTCGTGAATAAAAATTATAAGCCTAGTTGCTATATTATTATTGCTGTTGTCGTTGTTGTTGCTTGAATTGTGCAACCACTTGCCACAATCTTAATAACCATGAAGTACTGTTGCTAATTAGCACAAAAAGCCAGCTAATAAACATGCTCAATGAGCCTGAACGTATGCGAATGTATGATTATATGCACACACCCATCTACACGCACTGCTTGCATATAACAATATTTGAATATGTGCGCACAACAAAAACGACAACAACACGCATTAAGAGGGTGTATTATTAATACAAATACTTAAGGTCGTACGTTTTTGGTTTTTTTTTTTTTCTTCTTTTTGCTTTATTTTTTTTTTTTAAATTTTGCAGAGAGAAATGAAGAGAGAGAGAGAGAGAGAGAGAAAGGAAGCAACTTTTAAAATTTTTATTAGCTCGCATAAGGTGCACACAAAATACATGGAGGAAATTTTTAAGTTTTTTAAAAAGTCTTCATTTGTCATATCTTGCTGAACAAAAAAAAGATGTCGCGAATCTTCTTAACTATGGCTTTTATTAATTACTGATTAGAGTTAGTGGACTGGTGAGTACATATTTTGCAAAGCCTTTGCGTGTAAATTGGCACAAAATTTCGAATTGAAATTTGGTTTCAATTACGAAGATATGTTTTTGAAAAAGTTTCAAACACACTTACAGCCTTATTCTGACGCTGCAACCCATCATTAATCATAAGAGAAGAGGCAACGGGTTTTCTTATCATAGTTCTTATGACTTAGCGTCCAATTTGATGTTGCGGAGCAATAATCGCAATAAAATTCAATTTCCAATATCAAGCTTGATATAAATACAAAAAAAAAAGAAGTGCTTATGACTTGTAAAGTCTCTACGAGCTTTCTCGGAATACAGCAAGCTCGACTACTAAACACCTTACATCACTGCGCTTACTAAAAACAATACATTGCTGGTATGCAGTTGTGATGATGGTGATGGCATGGAGAGAGTCCAAATTTATCATAAATCATTAATTGTCCTCCCTATGTTTTAATCATAAAATAAAGAAAATAATATAAAAGCGAAACTTCGTGGAAATGGAAAAAGATTCGAAAAACCCAAATATTTCAAATTTTCCACAAGATGTTATATTAGATATGTCGAAAAACTGTTGTCCAGTACTTTCAATGAATTTTGAACAATGACTTTTGAAAATAAAGAAAAAAATAGCCCGAACAAATCAATAGTGTTCGTCCTTGAGCAAAACTGCTCAGCGTACGAAATTCGTGAAAACATTTTGAAAATACAACAATGCATGAACCGGCATTAGGCAACCACACGAACGGACTGACGGACGGACGGCAAGGCGGGCAAACAAATGAACAGACAGACGGACAGGCAAGTTTAAACCGATTTAGAAAGTTATTCTAAAACAATAGGAATAAGAAAAGATTTGTCTGTTCTAAGCCGAGGTCGATGCATACAACTGTACATAGGTAATCTACCATTTGCTAAAAGCGGCATAAATCATAATAATATGTTTAGAGTAATCCGAAAATGTAGTTCTAACCCGATTTAAAAATATACACATCATTACTGGTTTTTCAGCAATAGCAGACAACTCATGACCATAGCATAAAAAGTTCGTTATCAACCTTCAAGGACTATAGGATTTTAATAGCCGATATTTCATATTGTGTCATGAAATTGTTCGTGCAATTGGTTCTGACATCTATTCAGCCACATTTTTGCGGGTTAAAGGAAAGTTTCGATCATCAAATATATTATTAAGTGTAGGGCGTTATTGCTGCGAATTCCTCCAAAGGTGTAAATATTTATTTGTGGAGAAAATACAAAGGTCTTGTAAGTTTTTAATACGACAATTTTGTTTAGATGCTTTATTTTCTTTTATTTATTTATAATTACTTGTAAACTCGTTGATTGAAGCAAGCTTTTTAGCTTGGAGCTTGCTAGCTGTTCGCGCGAATAAAGAATCTTGCCAAAAATGATATATGACATACAATGTATGTAACGACCAAAATAGACCTTTCAGGTTACGGTATTGGAGATTGTGCCCACAAAATGTATAATATGTAGTACCATATATGTTCCAATCATCTATCTGACATATATAATAAGTAATATCATCACATTTGATGTCATCAATACAAGTTTTTAAATTCCGTATTGAAAACTTATCTTATATTTTATAAGTGATTTAACACTAGAATTACCTCGTAGGTCAATACAACTTTTTTAAATTTTTGACTTTTAAAAAATAGGGAAAATTCAAATATTTTCGAAAGACTTGTTTTTAAAGAAAGGATTTTTAAAATCGCCTAATAAGTTTTTCTCTATGTAGTCTAGCTTTTCGAAATACCAATAATATATATATATACATATATTTCTACCGTTATCGATCGTTACGACCCACCATTTTTGTGAAATCACTGGAGTCACAAAAATTAAGATAGAAAGCTGGGATTTGGAATCCCTTTTCGCCTAAGAATGTGAGATAAAAAATGGGCGTAATGTGCTTATAAACGCGACAGCAATGTGGGAGAAACTGAACGAACCTAGGCTTCTTGGGTATTTCACTATAACATCGACAGCTGTCGAAGAAAATATGGGAAATGGGTTTGCACTTTTTCGGGGTTGTCACAGTTTTTAATCTACCGCGGGCAAGTAAGCGGACATATCACAACCACTTTTTAAACTTCGGTTCTTAATCGAATGTGGAAGATTTATGCTACATTTGCGCTTCTTCTCGTCTTCTTCTTTTTGAGACTCTACCGTTTATGGGTCAAAATCACTCACAATAGTAGAAATAAGTATACGCCGAAGTTTTAGGAATTTTCAGATGCCGGAGCTATAAGAGTTGACATTTCTAGGTTCTCCTCGTATAACGGAACATACATTCTATACAATCGAAACATTTTAAGAAAAGCCCATCCTCTGTTAAGGCGGTTGCATTCATTCGCTGGAACAAAAGAAAGCAAAATTTTGTATTGAATACAAGAATTTCTTACAGTGCATGTTACATACTTTGGCTTTTGTTTAAGAAAAAATGAAATATTTGCAGGCAAAGTATATATATATTTTTCTCCCATGCCGTCTCTTCCTCTTTCATTCGCATCGTAAGATGTGGGGAGAAAAGGTATATATTTGTATGAAAAACAATTAGTTACCTTAACCCCTTTGGCTATTTATGCCAGCCCTGCGTTGACTTGTTATTCTCTTTCTCTCTCTCTCTCTCTCTCTCTGTATTTCTTTTTCTCTCACACTCTTCATCATTCATTCGAAACAATGCACATACGATACGCATTCGCTATTGATATATCTTAGCTATATACGTATGTATGTACGTATATATATATATATATATGTATATATATATATATATATATGCGCAATGCTGGAGCTAATAAATACCACAAAATCATAAACAACAACAATGTTGCTGTTTCGACTGCTATGATGCGATGCACTTGAACAAACCTGAATTGCATATCGTAACAGCTACGCATTTAATCATATATACATCTTTGAAGGGAAATTTTTAACAACTTTTTAGAAAAATACCAAAGCAGCTTGATTACTAGTGCAGAAACATAAGCGACTCACTCGTAAGCGAGCTAGCGTTCCAGCCCTTCTCTATAAAAACATATGAATTTTCTCTCACAATATATGAAAGAAAAAATTGTAAAAATATTTCTAAACATCGCACTACTACGTTCTGTTGTACTGTTGTATGTAAAACCGAGCCAGAGGCCACTTTATTACATTCATTTCTTTCTCAATGAATGGTCGCATGGCACGTTCAATAAATGAAACTAAATGAAATTTTACTGTTCTGCTCTGGCAAATATAAGCAACCATCAGTTGCCATCCTTGCCATCATCATCATCATCATCATCATCATCATTATCATCATCATTGTGCATTTTAGTAAGAATCGGTCTGAGAATATTTGAATACCATAAACAAAACAAAAAAACAAAAAAAAAAAAAAAAAGGAAGAAAAGACATGCGTAGGTCCTAAACTCTCCCTCTCTCTCTCTCTCTCTCTCTCTCTCTCTATCTCTATCTAAATCTCTATCTTTCTCTCTTCTTATAGTGAAAATTATTTTTCTGCTTATATACGTCGAAAGTGGCTACACTTGAAGTCAAGTTTTTTTTTTTTTTTTTTTTTTTAATTTAAATTCACTAAATTCCCTCCTTTCGACATTCACTTACACAGCTGGACTTATTTTCATCCCAGTTTACTTACCTTGTCTTCCTCAAGGCGGAATTTTTTACTCATACCATCAGAAATTTTCTCAGGTTATTGCTGTTGCTATTCGATGGGCTATGTTTACTTGCCTATCATAATTGTTTTTTAGTTCAGTTTCTTTACAAGTGTATTGTTCACTTACACGGCTATCACTTCACGTTGTTGCATGTCGTTGCAAAAAGTATGCTTCCCTTGTTATCGGGCAAGCGAGAGAATTCGTACCGAATGCAAGCTCGATTTTTTGATTTGTCTTAAGGGCCTGTGTTAGGGTTGTTGTTGTTGTTGTTTTTTATTTTTGTTATTGTCCTTGTTGTTTTTGTTGGTTTTATTGTTGAACTGTTATTGTTACTCTTCGTGTAGTGTTGGGCCAATTGGTAACATGAATAGTCAAAATAAAAATTGTTTACTAAATTAATTGGAAAAAAAAAAAAAAATTCATTTTCCCAATTAACGACTGCAAGCACGTTTTCTATTGTTTATATCAAGAAACTCTTGATGGGGTAGAAATTTACCAATAATTAACAGCCTGTTGTTTCAACAAATAATTGTAAGCTTCGAGTTTCTTTTTTTTTTTTTTTTTTGTTATTTAAATCATTCTTAAAAGTGCAATAACTAGAAAATAATTTTATAATGAAAACGTGAAAGTGTAGAAAATAAAATTAAAATTGAAATACTTTCGAATGAAACTTTAACGATTTGGATTTTGTGTGTGTGTGTGTGTGGGTGTGTGTGTGTGTGTATGAAGTTGTCGGAGCAGCTGCCATAGGTTCTACCGGAAAAAGAAAAGTAACAAATTCATTAGGTCCGGTAGCTACTCGGGAAATATTTCACGAGAGAACAAACTATAGATGCAGTTCTTCTTCAAAGCCTATCGCTACTAGGTACCTAAGCTAGTGAAATTTTTCTCTTAACTTCTAAACCTTTAATTCAATGTCGCTTTGGCTGAAAACAGAGTACGAGGTCTGCACGACCTTTCCACATCATTGGTGAATAATTCTCACAATGACTTGCGGATGGATATATTGTCAGAGCGTAGGCAACCCTCACCCACAAAGAGAAAGAGCTGTGGAGAAATAGCTCATTATGCTCTCTCTCTCTCACTGCTCTGAAAATTGTCGTAATCTGATTTCTCCGTGTCATGTTCTCACTTGGTTACTTCTCAACTTCTAATAATACTATATTTATCTTGGGCAGCGTTACGATGCCCGGCTAGCCGATGGCGTTTTATTGAATAAACTCATCTTTCCTTTTCTGTTACTACGTCCTGTAAGAGCTAAAAGTGGGTAAAATGAGTACGCGTGTGAACCTAGAACTATATGTATCGTCGACTGACAATACTTTCTTATACATATGTTGAGCAGATACTTGTGCAAGTCCTCGTGTTGATTTATACGACATACACACAAACAAAATTTCCGACGATCTACCAACAATCAAATTTAACTCGCCTTGTATACTGTCCTAAGGAAAATCTCCGAACAAGCTATCATGGTCCCGCCGAAGCGATCAGACCTGGTTGTCGAATGTTAGGGCCAATTCTTCATTGGATTCTTTGATGATAGTTGCGATTTCTCATCAACTAAGTGCAAAGACATCAGCATATATATGGGGTCTCTGCTCTTCACTTAACTCCAAAGAGCTACACTTTACGCAAAATCGCTAAAGGTCTGTAATCGACCGCCGCTCTGCCTGGTCTGCTGCCATTTTTAACCGCATAGTGTTTTGATATGATATGTCTTGTCCGAGCATTATCTCATATCTTTACTAAAATTTCCTTCGCATAGACTAAGAAATAGTGAATGAAAATTTTTGGTAAATAAAATCCAGCTAATCATCCTAACGAGCTTTAGATATTTCAAAAGGTCTATGTATCGAAGTAAGCTAAAGTTTTTTTTTTTTTTTTTAATTTTTAATATATGGGGGATTAAATGTAGTTATTATAAATTAACATATTTGCTATTTAACAATGTCAACAAAATTATGTTAGACTTTCAGTCAGTTCAGACAGTTGTCTCACGAAGCTTAATATTGTTTAGAAAACCAAGAAAACCATATTGAAAAGACACATAAATAAATGATATGCGTTTTGGAGCGAATCTTGAATACCCATCATTTCAATGATAATCAATGTTCATGTCATGCCAATTGCTTGTTAGGGGAAATTAACAGCAATATCTTGTGGACTGCATTCGTAACCAGATCAATATTTTTATTCACAAGCAGATAAGGCGTATTTGGAAACTTGATCAATAGCTGCTGAGCGCATGAATCAAATTTTAACTTTCCCTCTCAGTTTCGCAAATGTTTCAATGACGTACAGAAGGACGGACATAGAATTTTTTATTACTTGCGTTGCTCATTGGTCGACACAGATCGGCTCTACGACAGTTATGACAAGTCAAGTTTACCCAGCATGTCATTTAGTATATTTTAACAAAATATTGTAAAAACAAACTAAATAACTTAATTAATTCGAAAAAAAATTTAAAAAAAAAAAAAAACTTAAAAGGAAAAGGAAATTCTCAATGGAAATTTTTTAGAAATTAATTTAAACCATTTTTCTTTTAAATTATGGCAACACGGATATCTCTTAGGTTGTCAGAAGAGTAAACATAGCAACACATTTGCAGCTAATGACAGTTAGTGTACCTTTAAGATACCATTTTGGTTGCTTTATTTCGAAACATATTACGTAATGGTTTCGAATGGAATTGCATATTACTGCAAGCTTGCTTTTGGGGGCGTGCATCATTTCTGTTGGAACGACCGCGCAATCGAACAATGCGAGATTTTGTTACCAGTTATAATGCTTCAAGTTTTAGAGCATTTGCTTTGGCTTACTGTTCGAATGGTTGAATATACTAAAATTGCAATTTCTTCTCGTATTGATGTTTTCTCACAAAGCAATCGATTTTGGAGAAGTTGCTTTAGAGTCATCATTCAGCGCAGGTTGATTGGGAAATAAAACTTTCCTAGAAAACCTTAGTCTGATCAACAGCCATTTCTAAAGAGATGAAGAAAACAAGTCCAAAAATATTTTCGGCTTAATTGCTTTTCTTCACAGAGATCAAAGTCTTCAAGCAGAAGTCAAACATTTGGAATGGAAGACTCATTAACCAAATGAATTCCCACGCAGATGCACGTATACGGTTGCCCCTATCTTGTATCAATTCCATACATAATGAATAGGTTTGTTCGCACGAAAGCAACGCTAACTAATCCATCTTTTGTGATCAAACAAAACAAGAGTGGATCAAACCTACTCAAGCTTTCGTAAAAAAAACCTTTGTCATAGGACTTTCCTTTAAAGACGCAAGACGTGAAACATTTCCTCTAATTTGCGAATTATCAGAAAATCCATAACGAGTTCTAAAGTTGTCACAAACAATCAGAATGTAGCGTAGAACTGCTGAGCTTCCGAACTGGTTGGCCTTAAAATCAGATAATTAACGAAACGAATAATGAAAAAAAGATCATGGACCACTATAGCCTTAGCTGGAGAAGAGAAACTTTAGCCGAAATAAAGGTCACATTCTTCCAGCATAGTCACCAATACTTATACGTTTTAAATATTTGTTTTGCAGTGCCTCTGTTAAATATTAGCAGTGCAAAGCGAACTTGCACGGCTTACGATTTCTTCGAAGTTTTATTTCAAGGCTTTAAAAAACCGTTTCTTTTAAGTCCATTATAATATATTTGAGGGTTACTTTGTAATCGTCACTAAAAAGAGTTCTCAAACTCGAAATGACCTGAAAGGTTCAGTGCTTTAGCTCTACCCGGTTACCTAAGATTTCTTATGGACCAAAGTGCCGCAGAGGCAGGCTAACTCAGGCAGGTTTAGATCGTAATCGACTATTCTGACGTTTCTTCTACGGAGATATATTAATATTAATAAATTCATAGGATAATATACAAATGTGGAACGACTATTAATGAATTTTAGATAATACCAACCTTCCAATAAAATCTGTCAACGTTTCATAGCATTTCTAGCATTACTATTACACACCTATCAAAATGTCCTGATACTAAAACATATGTAAGTTTGTAATGTCATGAAATATTGACAGTGATGAGATATTTCAAAATTTGCTTAAAACATCTCCTCTAGTTCTGCATATTCTCAAAGGAATTAGTCCTTAGTATCAAGAGCGGCTAAATTGCGTTTGACGAAATTACACTGTCCTTGATCTTCTCCAGCAAATGTAGCATGTAATATGCACGTAACACACGATGCATAAATATTTGACCCGACACCTTGGTGTCATACCCTATAACTAAGTAGTTAAGCTGCGCGACTATCGAGTCGGCATATGCGTGTCCCAGTATGGTGGATTATAGTTTAGTTACGATTCATGTGTGGCCGTAGCTGTGGTAAATGTTCAATCGGTAAAGGCAAATAACATTTACTTATGCCTCCCAGTGTGTGGCCACTTGTTCTGACTTCACCGTAATACAATGTCCAACAAAAGGAAAAAAAAGGTACAAAAAATGTTGTCATCCAACCTGAATGAATGTCCTGCTATGTACCTACACAGAAAGGCACACGCACAGCTCTTTCATCAGAGAGAAACAAAGAGAAAGAAAGAAAGAAAGACAGAGTGAAAGAAAGAAAGAAAGAAAGAAAGACAGAGAGAGAGAGAGAGAGAGAGAGAGACGAGAGAGAGGAGAGAGAGGAGAGAGAGAGAGAGAGAGAGAGAGAGAGAGAGAGAGAGAGAGAGAGAGAGAGACTTGAACATGTAATTAAGAATAAGAGCTTTTCCGCCAACCCAATGCATACACGATAATATAAATAAGAAAAAACAAAAAAAAAACAAAGAAAATAAAAAAATTCAAAATCAAACATAATATATTGGAATGAAATTTAAATATTTTAAAATTCATATAAGTTAAACAAATGCCACACATTTGGTTACTTATTATAGAAACTAATTTATGTTAATAATAAATTAATATAAGAAACTGAACTATTACTGTTAAGCGATCAGTAGTAGTAGTACTAAGCTTCATAAATATTCATTTCTTTTCTCTATGGCGTGTCATTTATAAAACTATGAATTTATGCTTAAACATAAGTTGAAAAAAAATTTATAATTTTTTCTCATTTCTTTAACTCATCATCATCATCATCTATTAAAAATAAAAAAAATAAAAAAATAAATAAAAATCAAGTCTCTCTAATGGCTTTTAGGCCACCAACTAACTACGTTTTTGTTCGCATATATTGTTGACATCTTTATTACTAATATTTAAATTTATCTGTAAAAGCGGTTATCGATGAGACCAAAACTTTTAGTATCTTTCTCTCTAGAGCCACAAAATTTCTAATTGAGTTGTTTGGTTAGATGTCACTTTCAAATGCGCATTATTGCTGAATAGCAAAATGTCTTAAGCTTTTTTTTTTTTTTTTTTTTTTTTTAATTTATAAGTTTCCGTTGCTGTAAATTTAGTAAACGTCTATCTATTTATTTCTTCACTCATTTTAATGTGAATTTAAACTTTGGTTTTATGAGATCTTTTACAAATAATCATCTATATATATTATTTTACATTTAATTGATTGAATGAAAGATAGGAAAAAAAGCAAAGCCCATAAAACCATTGACGGATTAATTTTAAATATAAAAAACCAATAAAGACAAATATGTTAATTGCTAAGAGAAATTGTACGACTATTAATTTTTCAATGATTTTTCGTTCCTTTCGCTCTTTTTTCTATAAATTTTGACATAGCACCCAATGGAATATATGAAGCATTCATGTATTATTCTACCTATAAACGTCTCTTACAAATTCCATAGCTTTAAAAAAAAAAAATCATTTGCTAAAAAAAATCGCAATTGCGGTATTCTATCGTGGCAGTAGCGGGCTTAGTAGGCTTGATGGGCTTAGTAGGCTTGGTGGGCTTAGTGAGCTTAGTGGGCTTAGTAGGTTTGGTGGGCTTAGTGAGCTTAGTGGGCTTAGTGGGCTTATTGAGCTTAGTGAGCTTAGTGAGTTAGTGGGCTTAGTGGGCTTGGTTGGCTTGGCAGGGCTTGGTGAGTTTGGTGGGATTGGCGTGTTTGGCGGGTTTTTTTCCATTTTTGTGCACACACTGTGCGGTCATTCATAGAAATTTGTGGAATTTATCATTGGTACATCTATTCCAGTTGATCTTGTACTGTGGGCCTTTTCTTTGCCTGATTGCACCGACTTTCATTACCAACTTGTCTGGAAAAACTTTTATTCTTTTACAGCCAATAGTTATATATGTTAACTGTTGCGATCAGAAGAACCCTCACCAGGAACTGACGGACGTATTGACAGACTTCGCTAGACTTAGTATTTGATACTGATGAAGAACACGTAAACCTTGTTGAGTCTGTCAAGCCTTCTTCTGCATGTTGTCTTTGTTTTGACAAAAGAATTAAATTTAAATTTTTTTTTTTTTAGTGGCTGGGGGTGACTGATGTTTTTCATTCTTCTAACTATCGTTTTAAGTACCGTAGTTTACAAGTGAAAAGCAAAAAACACATTTTTTTCGGTTTGAAAAGCAGTCGATTTCAGTTTATGTTATATTAGAAATGTGTCCTTCGATCGATTTGCTTAATTTGCGGTGCCAAGCTGCGTGCAAGACCTGCTTAAATTTTTACCAAATTTGAAAGCTTTGTCTTTTTTTTTGACCGGGAAAGCGTTTACATTACACAGGATTACCACAATGCCGAACTAACCCGTTTCGGGTAATATGTAAAACATTCAACGGTCATTACCACTCACTTGCTTTTTCTGTATTATCCGTTCATAACTGCTAAAAATTTTCAAAGCTTGTCCAGATATAGGTAAATTGGATCATAAACATTCTTTTTGTATTTGATTTTTTCTCATATAAAAAATCACATCCTCACACATCACAATATATCCCTGTATCCTAATTTACTGCTTAATTGAATTGCGTTGCAAATCTTTTTTTTCTTTTTGTTTGTTTTCTTAACTACAATTATGTCGTTTTGCCGCTGACACTCAGCTAATGAGGTGTTCCGTGGGGGAATATATTTAATAAATGCAAACGGACAGTGGAACAGATAGAATTGTAGACAATATCATTCTTCGGCCAGGAAAACGTTTTCATTACAGACGGACCATGGGAGAGATAGAATTTGTCGTTGTCAAGGTGTAGGCACAAGGTGTCACAAATATTTAACATGATATTAATGACTCATATCTTAAAGTGAATTGTTTCTCAAATTGCTTGCTATGCCTTCTTGTCGAAAGGATTGTGAGAGAAGAATGCACCGATGTTGTCTCCAACAACTATTTACCGAAAAACTGGATGGTTTCAAGCCATGTTCGTGCTTAGGTCAAACGCTGTCAGTGTAACAATTATTCTCAAAGTATCTGGAAAATTAGGAATAACAGGTTGAACACAAAGATACATGGACAGACATTAGATGGACGGACAGGCCTAGGTCGATTCAAAAAAATGATTTTGGTATATATATATATATATATACTATGATATCTACAGGTGGGTCTATCTTACGCACGGGTGACGTACGCCCTTACAAACGTAATGTATGCTGCACCACAAATGCTGTAGGGTGTAACAATACCTTTCCAAAGATTGATTAAGTTCATAAACATCAAAGTAAACTGGAAGAAGAACTGTTATAACAAAGGACGACTTCTCTAATAAATGGCTTGAAAGTCAACTTTTATTTAGACCGTATTTACTCCGTTACTCATAGGCAGTCAAAGTCATGAAACACAAGCTTACAGCCTCAATTTGTTTTCGATTTTTTAAACAATTTGGATTCAGGTTAAATTAAAAATAACTAATTATTCTGCAAAGGGCTCTATTGTATGGATTCAGATTGAAATGACGTCAAATCAGTAATTGAAGCCATTAGAGCTCGTTTCTTGCGAACATCATATCTTTGTATGTGGTATGGGTTTCAAACCATGACTCCACTCCGTTTCATTCTCGCAATACCAGCATTAATGAAAAGGCTTTTAATAAAAATTTATTGATATATAGTACAGACATTATATAATCCTTTCGCCCGTTCGTCACTAGACCCTTTAAGCTTTGTTTATAAAAAATAACAAAAAAAAAAAAAAAAAAAAGAAAGACGAGTAATTTAGCAATTTTACAGTCTCACAAATATCAATTAATGTGATAGGAAATCCTTCGCGTTAAGCTCTTTCTCTTTTGCACTCTTAGGTTAGGTACTTATGAGAGTTGGTTGGTTGTGCATAAAAAGCTTATCCTTAGTCAACATTTATGATGCAATATAGACTGAATTTTTAGTATAATGGTTGGTGCTTGCGGAACTTAAAAATCACAATCAATGAAAATGTTTCTGATGCTATTGTTGTTGCTATTGTTGTTCTGTGCTTCTATATTTGTTGTTAAAACCTGAAATTCACTTTTATGACAATTGTTATGGTTATGACATGATTTTTATATAAAACTGAATAAATGAAATGAACAATGATGATGATGATGATGATGATAATAGTAATGATGATGATGACGTTAATGATGATGATGATGTTCATGATAGAGATATAGATAGATAGATACAAAAATATGCACACACACACACACACACACACACACGCACACACACACACACACTCATATACATGCATGCCTACCATACACATTTCATATTAAAATAACGTACGCGTATTATCATAAAAAATGTTTCGGTTTTGTGGTCGGTTATCATTATATTGATGTGTGTTTATAACTTTTTTAAAAAACACAAAATTTTAAAAGATTTTAAAAGCTTTTCTCACATATTACCCTGTAGCCGTATGGCCTATTGTAGTATGATTTCTAGTAAAATTAGCATATATATGTAAATTAAGATTTAAAAAATTATACTTTTCGTTGTTGTCGAAGATAATTAAGTTGTTATTTATATTTTTTATTTAAAAAAAAAAAAAAAACCAAAAAACATATATATAAAAACATTATATATATATATATATATATATTATCTTCTTCTTCCACTTTTTTCATTTTTGCCTAGATTTTTGTTTATTTAAAATTTGCTTTGCTAATTGATTAATTAATATCGAATTGAAATTAATCTGATAATCTTGTAAGCTAAGCTCGGACAGACAAACAAACAAATAAACAGAAAAACAGTTGTATGGATTGTATTATACATGTTTGTTGTAATTTCTTTTCTAAAAATCTCCAGCTGCTTTAAATTTAGCTTCCGTCCTGTTATAAGCGCAAGTGAGTCCAGTTCCCCCTCTGTCAGCCTTTAGGCAGACAATTTTCAAAACAGAAAGATATAAAAATGTCAAATTCGTATAAATTATGATCAATACCTTTTTTAATTGCCTACAAATTGTGCTTACGTATGTGTGTTAACCTTGCTCTCGAAACTGCACACTACCGCACATGCACGCACGCGCGTTTTGTCCCCTTCTTACCATGTTCTTGTGGTAACACTTAAAAAAACAACAACAACAACAACAACAAAATGCGCTTCGATTATTGTCTTAAATGCAGATCATTAATAAATTAATTGCCTTTTTTTTCTTCCTTTTTTTTGTTTTTTTCTGTGCGGAGTTTCTTTTCTTTATGGATTTTCGTTGTTTTGTTATGAAAATTAAGCTTTGCTTTTGTACACAAGTAAAGCAGTAGCTTCCAATATAGTCCTAATGTGTGTGGTCTCATTTTTTTATTAGTAATTTTTTTCCTTTCTTTCTCATAAATTATGATAACTTTTTTTTTCTTCTTCTTCTTCTTCTTTTTCTTTGATCTTTATTTTAATTTTAAATTTCCTATTACAAAATTTCGATTTTCTTCTTTTTTCCAAATCAAAATTATTTCACTTTGTAAGAGATACACTTTTCAATGCACTCTCTAATAATATTTTCATTGTTCTTTTCCTTCGAACATTTACTTATATAAATTTTGCAAAACGAATCCTGTTTTTTTTGTAACCTAAATAACTTGCGATGATTATACGCCACATCACTTATGCTAAGACTATGTTAAGTTTTTTATGAATACATACAAGGCTTACACAGTAACATTTCTTTTCGCAAAAACATCTATTTAAAGCCTTCTAATACACTTTATCAAAATTCTTAACACAAGGAATAGTTGATAATGTCATCCTTGCTGTGCATGATGAACTTATAATAAATGCTAGAGGAAAACTGTAAGCCTTTCATAGGATAGATAGCAAGTCAAACCAAAGCCAAATCGTGTTACGCCATTTTGACATCTTGCCTGGAGAAGGATTGAATTCTTCAAAAACCTAATGTCACGAACGACTAATAAATAAAGATAAGAGAGCTGCATAATCCACTGCAGGCGAACAGGAACGTTCATCACAAACAAAATGAGTTAATATGTTCAGGTTTCTCTTCTATTTAAAGTTAATATGCTATCAATGTTGTAGCTCCTTGCACTACAATGAACCTTGAAAGTTAAATTAACATACATTCAACTTGAAAGCAGAGACCTTCATTTGCAGTAAAGCTATTCGTTGGTCTAGACGTTAGATCAGTGATGTTCTCGACAAATAAGGCTTAATACCTTAATACCAAGAACAGCTTATCCAAAATGCTCTGAACGAAGCGAACTTTTTACAAAACATCGTAACGTTCGAGTGTCTATCCTTTCAACTTTCAACAATGAAATGGTTTTAGTAAAAATTTTAATTCGTATTACGAGAGGGGAAGGACAGCAGAGCGCATTTGCATTTAAAATTGTTTTTTTAATTTTTTTCATTTACGATCCTCTTCTATACTTTATAGAAAATTACCATATAACGTCAATTTTTGTTGTTGTTGTTTTAAAATATATACAAAAATAAAATTATATACAGACGAAGAATTCATGCCTCTATTTAGTTCGATAAAGTTATTAATTAAATTATGTCTAATAAGTTTGCATAGCGTGGTAGCACTCAAGCTGGTCAACATCTGAGAATCTATAGCAAGTATTCTCTTAATACACAATAAATTAATTAATAGTGATCTGAACATTCCCACGGAAACTTCAAATAAGTTAAAGAGCACTAATCCAAGTCTTAGCTCTTTGAAGCTCTTCTCCTCCACCTCCCCGAAATGGAAAGATACCACCGTGCGACGAACCGGAATAAAAGGGGGACCACACCAAAAATATTCGAAAAATGATTTTGAATTTTGTAGAATATGAAAAAAAAATGTTCAGTTTAATTGAAATTTTCAGCTCCGAAGAGGATTATCTCCGTCGAATACATTCGTACTACTGTAAAGATGTAATCAAATATTGATTCCTTACTGCTTTAATTCTTATAAACTCGCAAATGCCTTTGAAAGTGTGCCTTTGAAGGGATTTCTAAACAAAAGTGCATTAAGGTATCTTCATCAAACCGTTCGTTGATTGGACATGAGGCCGAAAGCAGTTCGCAAGGTATCATCAGTGCTTCTGACAAGAAACTAAAACTTTGGTTTGGTGCTATTATAGCTGGGAAGTTATCTACACCGCCGATATGCATTTCCTTGCAGTTTTTCCTTCCGCTTCGCTGTACATAAAGTGCAAGCCCTGCGATTCTGTGTGTCTGCTTGAGAGGAGCAGCAAAAGAAATACTACAGAAACATAAAACCTCGAGGAGAAGGAATGAAAATGAATATTTGAATATGGAGGGACAATTTTATGGTCCTAGGGAATGATAAAAATAAATTCAATTTTTGATAGAAAACAAAAAACGTGTCTACCAAGCTTTTCAAAGCTTCAAAGGCGAAAAGTTCACGCGACACGTCGCACTATATCCTTTTTGTCATAGAATAAGTAAAGTGACCATCTGCAGGTCTTAGGAGCACTATTTATCTTTGAACATCCCAATCCAGAGTATCTGCTGCTTCTTTGGTGTTGTTGCAATAATGGATCATCTCTGGCTCGCTTGTCGTAGGATTGTTGTCATCAAAAATATTTAGCATAGTAGTAAAACGCAGGAAAGACACAAAAACTCGCACAGTGGCCGATTATAGTATTGATGCATATTTCTGTTAGACGACGATTACGACGAAATCGTGGAAAGTGTAGCAAGTGTACGGTCGTGCTGCGTTTATCATCTTCGGATAACATATATTACTAGTTGCAAAAGGTACAGTGTGCGAGGTGTTGTATGAGCTGCGGAAATCTTGCAGGTAATCTATTAGACCAATGTGTACTTGTGAAGGGTTAAATAAAATCTGTTTCTAATGCTGTTTTTAGAGGATTTTAACAAAGGTCTCATTAGCTATCAAGTTCAACACAAAAATACCGTTGAAAAGTTTTGTAAGAATACAAAGACAGACAGACAGACAAACAGACAGACAGACAGATAGACAGACAGACAGATAGACAGACAGCCAATGTATATTACTGCAGAATAATGAAAATGATGAAGTGAAAAAACTAAAGTTCAAAACTCACAATTTTAATAACCCCAACCAGACACGATGCACATATATAGAAATGTTTATGTCTATCGATATGCGTGGACATGTATAAAAAATTCACTCCTGCGCTGCACATTATCTGCAGTCATTTAACTTCATGATGATGATGGCGATGGCGATGGCGATGGTGATGGTGGTGGTGTGGAATGCCTGGTGATTATGGTGTGTTACTAATTTGTTATTAATTTTAACGTTTATTTCAGTTAATTAGTAAAGGTATTAAAAAACGACACAGGCACGGACGGAGACTTCTTATAAAACATGTAGATATATGTACGTGGTGTGCGCATGTATGTGTGGGTCAATCGGGTAACATCCCAATAAACTGACTTACACACATATACTATATATGCACGTAACTTGTTTTATTTTTTTTTTATTTTTTTTTTTTGTTTATAACATTCGTATAACGAACAGAGGAGAAAACAAACGTTGTGTGTGGCAATAAAAGGTGTTAAAAAATTATACAGCCCTCGTCGCGATGTAGTTGTTGCCTGAATGTTTTCGTGAATGAATCGCAGCAAATTATTTAAAGAACGAAAATGAGTCAATTTAACGTTTTAGTTTTTTTTTTTTCTCTTCGATATTTTGTTATAATTTTTTTTTTTTTTTTTTTTTTTTTGTTTCGTTCTTTTTTATTTAACATTTTTAATATTTACTTAAATTTTATTGAATATTTCCGGGAATTGTTTTCAGTTGTAAAACCTTTTAACATTCATTTAAAAAGTTTTTGTGTTTAAACTCCCACCACATAACATATTTGACAGTGTGTGTACTCACATGTCTCTTACATGTTAACCATAATCTTATCAAAAACCATAATTGTTTCAAATCAGACAAAAAAAAAAAACACGCAGAACGCGTCCAATACCCTTTATACCATGATAAGTTTATTCTATTCTATGTTGTTATTATTATTATTATTGTTGTTGTTGTTGTAAAATCACTGTTTTGACATTACAATAAAAATACTAATAACAATAACAATAATAAGTATTATGTATGTATATGCATGCCTTAGTTTATTTATTTACACATTCATCCATTGTCTCACACTAATAATGACATTAAATTATATTATCTGTGCTCCGTCTACGTATATGTTACTCATCAAATATTACACAAGTGACTAGCATGCGTGCCGCTCTGACTTTTACACGATTCCAAGAAATTTTCGCTGAATATGTCTATATATATATGTAAACATAAAAGTCAGTCGCAGTTCGTCTTAGTCAATATTTTATTATACATATATATATATATATATATATATATATATAAATGCAGTTCAATTTACTTTAATTGATTTGTATGAAATGCATTTGTTTACTTTACGGGAACGAGGGCTTTTTCTGCTTGCATTGTCAACTTGTATTTATTATCTGTTTGTCCTGTTTGTTGTAATATGTGCACACACTTATATGTATACATATATATAGGTGCATTCAAATACGTGTATTTGCTCTAAAGTTGTAGTTAGTTGTAGGACGCAGTTGTGATTGTTCAAGTGTGTACTGTGAGGGCTTTTTTCCCCCAAACCTCACGCTAGGATAGCTCAGCGGCTCCAAGTTTTGTTTCACAAGAAATTTCTTTTGAATAGGTGGGTTGAACCATTTGTCTTTTAGACGGTGTAAACCCAAAATGAATATCAAATTAATTTAACAAATCTAGCGCACAGGCTGTTATATTTAACTATTCATGTCCCTTATACCAAATAAAGGAAGTCTTTCAAGATATTTTATTAAATTTTCATTTTATTACAACATTTCGAACTTAATAACTTTCTCATCCGCTCGATAGTTCCGTAACGTTTCACTTTTTTTTTATTCCATTCCTTCCAATTCACTTTCTCTCGCTTACCATAGCACTGACGAACTTGACTTCAACTCCACCTTATTTCTCTTTCCGCTAATTTCTCTTCGCTTAATCCTCTACTCTATCTAATTTACTCCAGCTCTCCCCACCCCCCACCACAGAGACGAAAAATCTATGAGGCCAAAACGACGAATGACTTTGGCTCCCCGCAGTACATAAAGTGTACACTGATTTATTTTTTAAATAGACTACAATCGAAATTCCATATAACATTCATGATTGCTCCTTTCGTTGGCGGATGTAAATGTTCTTCTTTTATGTCTGGGAAATTATATTTCACATATATTCAATTTAACCTAGAATGTGGCCAAAGAAAGTGTAAAGAACTTGAAAAAATCGAAAGGCGACAACAAAGTTTACTGGAGGTATTTAAAAATTTCCTGATTAAACTGTCCTTTCATGCATAATGTGGGTAATGTGGATATCAATAAAACCTGGTAAGAAGATTATATAGTGTTTAGAGGGAACCACGGATATCCGCAGTCTCACAAAAATACTCAGAAAAAGCTAAGTTTTCTAGTGAATTGTTTATATCGAAAAAGGGGGCGGCAACGGTACAATTCAAAAGTTGGTCTAGTTGATTAAAATTTATTATCGAAATTTGCGGTTAACAGCATATCTCCCACATCTTATCAAATTTTTTATCGTACACCATTTACGCTTTAGAGTACATCAAGTTTGCGCGAAATGCTTGTAACAGCCAGAAGAACTTATCTTTTATTCTATCCATGGATCTAGATTGATTTTCGCTATCGAATTCAAGACTGTCTGTCTGTATGTCCATCTGGGGCCTGCCTTGCTTTTGAGATATTTGATAATAAATGCTTTTGAAAATTAATTGAATCGGACGCATTCTTAATCACTCCCGCCTTAGATTAAAGAAAGTCCTCATACCAAAAATATTTTCAGTATTGGAATTTTTTGGGCTGAGTACTAATATGTTTAAAGTTTTCAATTAATGTAAACCTTTTGAATCCGTTTCCATATAAACCTTCTTATCGAAGGCAAGCAAGCCTTTTTACGGCAAAAACGATTCATTTTTTTTAATAATTTACGACGAAAATTAGTCCACTGCGGTAATTTAATATAAAAATTTATTGTTGTAAATTTGGACGACGTAGGTTTATTGTTTGGACCCACAAACCATATATCGGTTCTTTTGAGAGGTAAGGCGTTATTTTGTAATAAAATGTCATTTTTAGTATTTTATGAGAAAAAGTGATGAATAATAAGATCTAAGAATAATAATTTTGCTAAATTTGGACCTAAATAGTTAACGTTTTGAACCTCTTCTCATATAAAACCACTAATAGTTTGCTATTTTGTTACAGAGATAAATGAAGAATTTAATGAAGCACTATATTGTCGGGTATTGAATAGTCGGCCT
Organism: Glossina fuscipes; assembly: GCF_014805625.2. Lineage (NCBI taxonomy): Eukaryota > Metazoa > Arthropoda > Insecta > Diptera > Glossinidae > Glossina > Glossina fuscipes. The sequence goes on from NW_023998416.1 coordinate 24,820,403, forward strand.
TACTCCACTAGAATGTAAAACTGATAATTTCTAAATGTTAGCAATAATTGTTTTATAAAAAGAATCCTTGCATGATAGGTGGTTCAAAAAATAATCCGATTTCGGTAATCGGGAAATCGTAAAAGTTGCAAATACTTTCATAAAAGGACTTTTGCGTAATATGGCCTCGTAGTCAACATGCTTTATGTAGACATCGCCCTTGGATGGACATTGAAATAAGCAGAGAGACGAAGGATTGACAGCCAAGCTTAAATTGATTCAGAAGAAAATGATTCAAAGTCGATTGGCATAATAGAATATGGAACTCTTTCGAATTGCTATGGATGGTTCCCTAGATCCACTTAAACCTGAAATATGTTTGCACCCATAACTAATGCAGCCGATAATAAAGCGATAGGTTTTTTAATATTGTCATAAACAACACTGTGCTCCGATATGTCTTAATACTGCAATGTGCTGACATTGTCCGTCCGTCCATCTATCTAGCAAACTTTTAAAAAAACGTGTGAGTCTTAAACTTTAACTAAGGCGGGTCAAGTGTTAACATCTGGCCATCCGCCTATCAAAATGACGTGATCTTTAAACTATAATTAAAGCGCAATAAGTGTTAGCATATTCCGTCCATCCATCCACCTATTAAAATTAAAAATACATAGGTTTTAAACTTCCACTAAAGCGAAAAAATTGAATTTATTTTCTCTTTAATTACCGTTGTCAGAATCTATCCTAAAGTCTGTTAGGTCCACAATCACATAATAAGAAAAACTGAATCTTTCTACATCGATGCTTTAAACACTTGAATTATAATTTGATCGTTGCCGGCATGATGTTAAATTATAACATGTTAAGTTTGAATAGGTATCGCACGTTATATACCTAATGTCCATGTGTTTATATAATGCCCCTAAAAATTTCCAAATTTTCATACCATTGTATCTTTTTTATTTTACGATTTACGAATTTATATATATTTCTCAACTAATCAAGTCTTCTTTTACATTTGACTCATTTATATTTTTTGTAATGAGGAGGAAAGTTGTCAATAATCGGTCAATCGACAAAGTTTTTCAAAAAATCACTAATTACATTCAAGATAAATTTCAATTATCGTTAGAAATAGTACACAAATATACATATATATATATATATATATATTGTGGACAAAAGTCTTGGAAGGACGGTAGCTTAAAACATGATATCATGCCGGCGTTACTATGTTTATGCAGCATCCATCCTGATGATCGCCTTTTTTATATATACGCTAATAGCTGGAAGTCTACGAACTTCTAAAGAAATTGACAATTTGCGTGAAAATTTTGAAGAAATGGCCCATTCGATGCTGTCTAAAGCTGACGTCCAAAATGACAGACATATGTTGATGAATACACTCGATGGCATTATTAAGCAAGTTTTCAGCAGCGTTCGAGACGAGTTATATACGCTGAAGAAGGCAATCAGAGGAGCGGAATGTCCCAATAATGCTCCCGGCAAGACGAGTGTCAAAATTCACGAACGTGTGAATTATGCATCGGAAGACTTAGGCGCAAAAGTCGTTTCAGTGATGGCACAACCACTTTACTCATCAAATTTTTTCGAATTATTACTTGGAATCAAATACTGGCCAAATCCTCCGGTAAAGATGCTCCGATCGAATATGGCGCCTGGTAATTGTTTTGCATTTAAAGATGATCGAGCTGTCGTAATGATCAAATTGCCGCGACCCGTCATGATCGATCAAATCGGTTTAAGCCATATATCGAGAAAACAATCACCAACGGGAGACGCATCGAGTGCTCCCAAAGATTTTACCGTCTTCGCTGTCACGGAAAATCGGGATGTATTGTTGGGTAATTTCCGTTACGAATGCATTCAAACTAAGTTGTTGCAAACTTTCTTTGTTCAGCCGTCAGAAAAATACGATTTGTTACGCTTTCATTTCAATTCAAATCACGGCCATTCAACTTTCACTTGTATTTATCGAATCGTTGTCTACGGAAGAGTGTAATGAATGAATGACCGTAAGATTTTGAAACGTCTATTGCTGAAAAGTTTTCTTCACTTATTTAGTTATTGTGTTTAAATGTCATTTATTACAAGCGCAAAAAACAAAAAAGGAAAAACTTTTATTGATTGTTGCTTTCCCTCAAACATTCAAGTGTCAATGTTGATAATAAATAATTCTGAATTCGTCGAGAAGTTCTGTTGGATATTTTTTGTTCATGTTGTAAGCTCTATAGATGACGCACAAGCTTCGAATGGAAAGGTGGAAAGATGGGTTTATCGGATGATAACTCCGCGCAAGCATAATATAATAATGACTGGGAAAGGAGATTAGCTTTACACCGAAGAATGTATGCAAAGATAATTCTGAGGAGACAAATACTTTTCGGAATATTTGGAGCATTTTCCTTACTTATCTGCTTTCTCTGATGCTTTAGACACAAAACATAGTGTACACTAAGCAAACTAAAATTTTCCTCTATTATTATAATTCCGGTCCTTTCTGCAACTCTGAACGTTTTTTTTTTTTTTTTCAATCAGAAAAAGGATAAGACATACATTTCCTTTTCTTATACTTTACATTAAGTTTAAACTAATTTTACTGCAGGAGGACTTGTGTTGCTGCCGGAACACCTGTACATTCCCTATAAATAGGTTATAAATGTCACATATCAAATCGTGTAGAGGTCAAGTAGCAGATTGGGTGGCAGCTTGTATTAAGGATAGCCAAGTAAATTTAAGACACTTGTCTTCCGTTGTGGTAATTTTAGTTCAATTTACTCTTACAGAAGGTCGTAGGAACAAGGTGGTCAGACATTGGGAAGACCGTTTTGCTATTTTATAAATCTTATAATTTTATAGGCAAAATTGGCCTAGACGTTTGCGGTTAGATAGGCGTCGAGATTAGTCTTTTAGCTCTTCAGACTGGCCTTTGTTATATGCTTGTCTCTTTCTTGCCTAATCTTCAGACGGGCTTAAAAACTTATCACTTCCGTTTTGCAAATATCTACCCCTTGATCTAAGAGCTAAGCTAAGCTAATTTTGAAACAACGACCTCCGCTGCCTACCTGATAGAAGAGTAGGTTGTTTAAGGATATCTGCCATACATATAGGCCCAAACTTCGTATAGGTGAAAGAAACTGAAGCCCCTAACTAACATAAGAGGTTCCCTGGGCTCTTCTAAGTTCACATTCTAATACCGATAGGTTTCAAGCTAACTAAACAGCAACACTATTACCACTAAATCTGTGCAAGTTTTCGGCTTTTCGTTACATTACATCAAGGTGTCATATCATACAAAGAGAAAAAATAATCAATTTTTCCTTTCATTTTATATCTCTTTTGCTATCATTCATTTAATTATATTTTTTTCTTTTTTATTTTTATTATGAAACCCGTTGTTTGAAACAGAAGGAGTAAAAAATTTTAATGGAATCTCGCCATAAATTCAAATTTTATTACCCCATCTTAACAACAAAGTTCACGTTATCAACATTTATTAATAAAACAGCTACACGTTGGGTACTATGTTGCTCTTCATTGCTGGCGATTTTACGCTGCTTCAACGGTAGCTTGATGACTTAAACAGAGAGATAGAAGCATATTAAAAAATAATATAGTTGTTCAACGTGTCCCGTAAAGCAAATGATGATCTTTATGATTATTATTTGGTAAATCAAATTTTGCTTTTTACAAAGTAAAAGTCGATGTCTCACAATGTGTGCATATATAGTTGAATAAAGGAATAGAATAGAGGAAAGGGACAGGAAAGATGTGAAATGAATGCATTGAATATGTATACTTTTTAAATTTCATCTAGCCATCGATGATGGGATTCTTCTTGTCGCTAATGGCAATTCAAAATATTCTAAGAGGTCTTCAAACGACCTAAAGTCGCAACAAGGCAACAAGGATGGTCGATACGTGCTTAACGTGCCATTTAAGCAAACATATCCTCGATCAATCATGATGAACTGATTTACAGTAATGTTCTTATTTAAAAATATTGCACTCTTGCAGGGAAATATTCAAGTCGTATCCAGATGGCTACATTTGCAAATTATGTGATATGATTCCCCAAGCGGGGAACTTCTTGTCATCAACTAAAGACAAGGAAAAGTTATATCGTATCGAAATCGCATATGTGCAACATGATGCTGTCTATATTCTAGTTTTCATGATTCTTTATTGCATCAAAACGGTCATCTCCGCAAAAGAGGACTCGACACAGATCAATCGCCAATGACACCAAATGTTGGCGAAAAAACAACCCAACATCATCATCCAACGTCAGCGTCATCAGCGTCACCAAGCGGTTGACGAGGAAAGGCCTTTCTATCGACGATATAATTGAGTGGACTCTAACTACAATAATGCAACGAAAGGATACGAACGCAAGAGGACTCGAACAGGCAATGACGTAACAAAAGGTAAATCGATAAACATGCACTCAACGGGTACGCTTTCTAAAATTAGTTTTTGTCTTTTCAGCTACAATTGAAAATTTCTTCATTTACTCTGGACTGTGAGAAGATAATACACGATGGAATTCGGTTTAGCAAAAATGCCAAAGACTCAGGTCTGTACACGGCCCGTTTAATTTGAGCATCTAATCAATTAATTTATTTCTAAAGCAGTTACCTAATATTTATGGTCTGTTTGCAAGTACCTGACTATTCAATAGCGTTTCCTGCTTCTTGCCTTTGAAGATCGTTGTTTGATTCTTCGAATGGTGTACGGATTCGTTAAGAGACTCAACAGCCCACAACAAACAGCGTTCTCTTCACTGACTATTATTCTACGGATCAGGTGTTGTGTTTGATTTAGTTTGGTTTTCGGGATAAGTGCGTTTGTGCGTTTGGCTTATGAAGTTTTTTTCTCTGCATTCGCCTTAAAGTAAATTTGTTTTGGTTTTTCAATATTTGCTTTTCGTATTAACATACGGTTATAATTTTCAGCTTCAACACATACATCAAGACATGAATTCAACTTGTTTGCGACGAAACAACAGAAGATATCCTCAACAAATATTAATATAAAAGGTTAAAGAGCTAGAACTAGCCTTACATGTTACAAATGTGTTTATGTTAAGATTGCAATTGTTAGACACAACACTGTATGTATTCGTATACGATATACCCTCTCACTGTAGGTATTTAAATATTATTTAATACTCTTTCTTTTCCGTTACTTACTTGCTGATAAGAGTATAATATGTTCATCGTCACTCTTGTGACACATATATATCACAAGACATATTTTTGAAGTGTTTAAAACATAATTATTATTTAGTCCGTACTGATGTACAAAGCAAATAACGAACGGCTGAATTTTACAGATCAGCATATGAAAAAAAAAAAAATTTTTTTTGCGGGACCCCATTCTAACTTTTCATGTGAGCCCTCTATGATGCAAGCACACCAATCCGCGTCATGAAAAAACAATCATATATGTAAATTATGTTCGTCGTGACCGAATCTTTTACACCCATCATCGTGATCCCAAAAAAAGGGAAAAGACCTAAATTGTCATACTCTACGATATCTTGTGGGCGCGGTTAATTTTTTCTATTCTCAGTATAAAACTGGAAATTTATATGATGTATGTGTTATACATTATGTACTTTTGCGTCTGTGCGTTATAAAGGTACGGTGAGTAACTACAGCATGGCTGATAGAATATATGTTAAAAGTTTTCTGGACTTAATTGCTGCAATTTACGAGCAAAAAATAAATTTTTGATTTCTTTTGGAAACAGAGGTGTTCTCACTTTGCATAAAACTGTAGGCATGTCCTTCGAGTCATTGAGCTTATTTTCAATATCAACCTGCGTGTAATAACTTCCAATGTTTATGGCAAATTTAAGGTCAATAGCTTCATTTTTACGGACAGACGGACATGCTTAAGACAATCCAGAATTTGATACTAATCAAAAACATATATACTTTGCGGAGAACTCTTAAGCTTTCTTGCAAACGTTTTGGTAACGTGAATGTACCCCTTATCCTGCGGAAATGGGTACGAAAAGAAAAAAATCGTTCCAATTAATTCGAACATTTGAAATTTTATAATGTTATTGCTTATTAAAAATATGATATAAAAATTAAGATATAACAAAAGAGAAATCTTTAAATATTCACAAAATCTTGTTAGAGAAGAGAAGAAGAACTCAAACGCGTTCTATACGAAAAATTCGAAAAAAAACACGAAAGAATTTAACATGAAAGACTTAAGACGCATCTTTTGATATCCACAACTCTGTTCGGCTATTCGCACAGTATGAACTTTGGCTAGATGATCGATCTACCATAAATTGCATCTTCTTTTAATATGTAATTTGAATCCTGTATGTGATCCTTATTATAATTTATTTATATGTATATATTTTACATTATTATTATCATTAATTTAGACAGAGAAGTACATTTTTGGTTAAAGCACTAGCCTCTAAGGCACTCAGTTTTATTGAAAACTGGACCGCATTTAAGATTTGAAACCACAACCGTTAGCTTATTATTGGAGATCCTTTGCTTACTTGGCCACTCAGGCCGATATATATTTTAAAAAAAAAATTTATATTAGATCTTAAAAAACAACTACTACAACATATTTATTCATTTAAATTTCTTTTATCCTTTCCTGTTATCGTTCAGCAAACTGTTTAACACTAGACCACCTATTTCAACAAAAATGGATTAAATAAATAAAAATTAAAATTTTTTTTGGTAATTGTGAACAAGTTCGTGGAGACATATTGATATGGACAATAAGTACTTGGAGCTCTTCTGATATAATTAAAAAAAATGTGTCGAACTACACATGCTTTAGGACAATTTTTTATGCTCTTTTTCGAGCTTGAAGAACGAGACAGTAAAAATTGATCTATGCGGTGGTTACACTGTTCAATTTATACTCTAAAATTATAAAATATTTCATATGCATTTGTGAATAGAACCTAGGGTACTACTAACACATGACCATAAATAATTTATTTGCTGACTTGCAACTGTAAAGCCTTAGGCCAGCTTACATACGTAATAGGCATTATAATTGGACCTACGGTAGAAGTGCTAATTACAATCGTCAACTGCCAGAAGTCAAATTTTTTCTAAAAATATATAAAAATTTTTTCTAAAAGAATCCTTAAAGGACGTCAAAGTTTACGGCAACGTATTCCAATACCGAACAAAGCAGACAATGAGCGATCCAGAGAGGTCACAGAAGTTGATATACATGATATTAATATGGAAGGGTTCCTATACAATGTAAAAAGCTCTCTCGACTAAAGAAGTAAATTTTAAGACTAAAAGAAATAACTATTAAGCCATAGACCCGTAGGGCGCTGGCTCTATTTTAAAAAAGAAAATTGACCCAGGCAGTTTCGATAAAGCAATGCATTGAATTGATATTCCGTCGATGATTTCAGAATGTCTATGGGATTAGTTGTTCCGAATGAGATTCTTCTAATAAAGGAAAATTTCTGACAGACACAAGATGTAAGTTTTGTTACAAGAATTTGCCCATAATTGCAGATCGGAGAAGAAGTCTTATTTAGGATGTTGGGGTGTGTTCCCCAAAAGTATGGCCAAGGCGATCTCTCCCAAATGTTTTGATTATATTTAGATCTGAAGAATTTTGTTAGGGCGCATTAGCAAACTGAATTTCACGTAATCGTGGAAAAAGAATTTTGAAAAGGAATGAACACAAAGGAGGAAAAATTAAGGAGCTACGCAACAAGTTAAATAGCTTCGTGAAATAGAATAAAATGAACTTAAATAAAATAAGAAAGAAAAAAATTGTAAAGATTGAAAGTCAGTTACGTACGTATGATTACGAACTAGGTTTGCTTGTCTACTATAGAGAACGAAAGACATTTCATTGTAATATTTAGGCTGCATCCCCATAACGTATAGCGTTCTTAGCTGAAAACGGCTCATAGTCGGATTATTAAAGCATTCATAAGATATCATCGATATAAGACAATTTGCCCCCCACAATAGAAAAGAGGGTCAAATTGAATTAAGCGCATAATTTCAACTGAACTGAAGGTGCTCAACATTCGTGGAATATCTTCTTTTACTGTTTGCTTAACATTAATTTCAAATCCACCTGAATATTTTACTTCCTTTCCTTTTCTTTTCTTTTTTTTGCTTTTTCCTTTTTTATTGTTTGCTCTTTATAGATAACTTTCTAAAGCAGGTGGCTTGGTTTGTATGCAATACATAGACGTGTAGGTGATCGCATGTGCATGTGAAGTAATAGAAGTGAACTCCTTTTCCTTTTGCATTTATCACACAATTCCATTAGAATGGAATGTTTGTGTATATGTTGCCTTCATTTTTAACTATTTCTATCTAATAAGATGCTTTTATGGTAAACCTATTCAAAAGGAATTTATTCAATTATTTCGATAGATAATTAAAACGAATTTCATTTAATGAATTACTTTTCGCCAAAAGGCGCGATACAACAACAATTTGTTTAAAATTAATTTTCGACTTTTTGCAATCGGTATGAAATTGTTTTTGCAATATGCAAGTATGTGACGGCCACGATCGCTCAAACGCTTCAAACATGCTTTATAGAAACAGATATAAAAAATATGTGAGTTAAATTTACATTTATTCTTAATCTGAACCTAGATCAGCTTGATGTATTTTGAGCATATGTTGCGGTTGCCTTGCAACAGAGTGAGAGAGCTTAGACGAAAGCGACGGGTGCATGTGGTTTGTTGTGGTCCTGAATATAATGAAACTCGCATCATCAACTCGGAGACTATAACGAATATGTCGCCGAAAGATTCCTGGACAATTTTTGTGATCTATCAGCCTAGACGTTATTAGGTTGAGCTAACTCTTATGCATTTGTTTGATAGCATTTCCAAAGAACTGAGCATTGACCAGATGTCCTTATCGTTTTTTTCCCTAAATAAAAAGGTAGAAGCAGAACAGGCATTTCGGTGCCTCGGTCTGATGCGGATCCTAACCAATTAATATCCGAATTTTCTCGATTATTAGAATATTCGTAGCAAGCACGAATGACGGTCAACGGCCTGCTGATACCTTCGAATAATTATATATCACCATCTCTCTATATGTACGTATATAATGTTACAAAAGAGAGGACAAAGCAAATATATTTGCCTTCTTTTTATGGTGTACATGTTATTTTTAATATATATATATATTTATGAGACCATTTAAGATTTAAGTAAACATGCAATGCCATATACATTGTAGCAAACCCATAAAGTGTTAGTACTAGTGCAGAAAAATCAGAGCAGATCCAAATACTTTGCAAGAGTAAAACAAGAGTGTGAAGCACTCTACAGGTAGGTGCTTATCACATTAAAAGACGAATATCGTTAAATCCTGCTTTACTGATGGTACTGTAGTGGATATATTAAATTTGTTTGTGATTGTTTATGACATCAACAAGGACTTAAGCCAGACCCGTCTTATTACGTAGAAACATTTTCTGGATCGATCTAGGCTTGTCGATTTGGCTGAGTGAGCTGTCTCTGTTCGCTTATAATAATGTTCAAGCACCCAATTCTTCAGGGAAAGTTTGACGAAATTTGAGACACTAACAGGCTTTGAATGCTGTTAAGAATGGTTTGCGAGTGGATTCTCCATACAACGTTTCATCTGGAAATAGCTTCATATGCAAAATATTCAGATTTTTAATGTTTGGTATTATACGTAAAATTGAATGCAGAAATTTTGAATCGAATGGGAGCTTTTCTTAGACCACCTCCCATTTAGATATCGAATTTGCAGAATTTTACGATGGAAATTAATCCTGAGCAGCGATTTGATATTTGGGCTACAAAGATGGATGTGGACGGCATTTCCCCGTACAAGCATCGTTTAAAAGGCAAGCGTTTTATAAACACAATGCCCAACTTTTGATGTTTTTTATAACGAAAATTGGTGAAGAATAATAAGTTTGTAAGCAAGTAAAAGGACGATTTCCGCCTTTTAGAGAGGGTTCCTCTAAAACATAAGCTTACACTTGGTGGCAATATTTAATTTTGGGTATATTAAGCGAAATAGCATAGAATATTTAATAGTCGGCCTTCACCAACTAAACTAAACTAAACTTTTGCTCAATAGAAGCCTTAGGCTACAAAATTACAATAATCCGTTTATCTTTACTTCTTCCAGCTCTAAGCGAATTTTGTTCAATTTTTCCTCACTTTAAACATGATTTAGTAAATCGTTCGTATATTTGCCCTTTTTATACCTTTTATTGAAATCTGAGAACGGAGACAGCACTTGGTGTATCAGTGTCAACGAAAAAGCAAATGTGAAATATTTGCACTCCTGAAGGGCGCGAGAAAAGACAGAAAGAAAAACTGAGTAGGTAACAAAATTCATAAGAGAGAAATAGTAATAATTAAGTCAAAGCTAAAGGTCGCTAGAATAATGTAGTAAACGTCCAAATATGCCTGATAAGTGAACAGATCGAAAAGTCAACGGATTGGCGAACGAACGGGGTGAAGAACAAACGGATTAAGGAGTAAAGAAATTCAAGGGGCTGGAATGGGCTGGATGCCACCCGGTTTCAAGGAAAGACTGTGAATGAACGGAGTTTTAGCTAAAGGGGTGATCCTAGAAAGATATGAGTTGATAGAAGAACATACAAGCAAGTGAAGATTGATTGTGGCAAGGGTTTAACGCGGGTTCCTGCCTGAAAGGCTTAATCCCACGGTGGCCCAAGCCACTTTAAGCGTAATACAATCCCCACAGAGTAGGGGCCTAAACAGCACCAGAGTCCAGAACGGTTTAATGCGCATGGATCAATAAACCCCACTCTGGTCAGTGGTGAGGCCTAGCTGCACTCGATTGTTCCACTTTGGCTTGGAACTGCCAACCACAACCACCACGAGTATTCCCCGAAGGGCCGCACCCAAGCAGTCAGGGCTCACAGATTGATCAACTATATGCGGGCAAATAGGCGAAAAATGCGCTTGCTTCCACCGTAAGGTTTCCACAAGCGCCGTTAATCAATTAAACACCATTGCCGCTAGGCATCCGTGAATATAATTTAAAATGTAAAAAATAGGCAAAAAGGGTAAAAAAGCTTGCCGTCAAGTCCCTTTTCTTTCATGTATACATCTAACTAACTCATATAATTTTAAGGATGTAACACTCTAATATGCACCCCTTAGAGGTGCATATTCAAGGCAAAAGAACCAAAATACCTTAATATTATGTTATATATTATAAATAGATCGGCCCTTTATCGAGTAAATCCTTCAATGCATCTTATATTTTATAAGATGTCTTACATGTATATATGAGATAATTTTAAATTTTTTTTACAACTTTCAATTTTAATCCCATCATTTACCCGTGGGCATACATGGCTGAAAGAGCGGACTCCTGGCCCCCGTGTCTCCCAGTTTATGCTACAAAGCCTTTGGTATACTTTGCGTGGCTGACCTCTCAGACCATCTCTTGGACAGACAACAGATGATAGATAAGCGCGCGAACTGAATGAGATATGCACAGGCACTTGAACCCGTTTTAGATGAGGACGGACAGACGAGCGAAGGAATAAAAGAGCGAACGGAAACTCGAGCGGGTGGGGAAACTATCGAAGCAGAAGCAGAAGAAGAGGAACTCGCTAAAGTGTTTTAAAATCTCACGGTGGCTGTTAAAATATACTGAATATGTGTGCACAATCACACAAATCTGATTACCCTTTTTTTTGAATTATGCTGCTCACTTCATTCTCCGTCTTGCATGTGCTTGCATGTGTGCGTGTTACTTTTCGAAAAGCAACGCCAAAAAAGAAGTACACAAGCATAAAGACATACCACTGGTCACCTTACTTTCGGGAATTTCTGTTGCGCAATGCAAAGGAAAAGTATTACGCGCCACTGTCGCATGGCTAATAAATGTACCTAACTCTAATAGAGCGGACGATGAGTGCGTAACATTCGTACTAAAACTTATTCATAAAATTTCACATAATTATTTACCCGAACTATCGTTCCTGCTATAGATAATGAAACGCTGCTAACCAGTTGACCGGGTTACAAAATATATACCTTTAGAACTATTTTTTTTTTTTTTGTTTTTTTTAAATTTTTTATGGTGCAGGAATTATAGTCAACGACGCTGTAGTTTATCGCGGCAACTCTTGTCCATTACCGATAAGATTATTTCAACTTTATTGCTGCTCTTTAGTTACTTTTCTTTTCCTTTTTTTTTAATTAAATTAATTTAATTTTTATTCAGAAAAACTTGGTGATAAGCCGCTCGCTTATCCCGACGCACACAAATAGTATTTGGTTTTCAGGGAAACGAAAACAAATAAAAAACAAAAAGCAACTTAAACAATATAAAAATATTTGTGTCTTGCATGTGGGAAATAATATAATATTGAAAGGGCGTTTTGCTGTCACGTTGTGTATCACACACACAGACACGCAATTTAAGTTTAAAGAAAGGCGTTTCATAATAATATACATAATTTTAATATTAAATATATTTTTTTTGTAAATGTTTCTCAAAAAAAAAAAAAAAAAAAAAAAAAAATATTTAAAAATAATTTTTCAACAAATTTTTGTGTTGTAATCCCTTTTGTCTGTTCTCCACATCGCACACACACACGCAAAAGCAATCAACACTAATTGATGCCACAACCTCTCACTCTTTTTTCATTTTCATTTCCACTTTCTTTTTTCTCTTTGCATTCTTTGTTTATCGTTACTTATAATTCTCACCTGCTTATATGAACCGTCAGTCACCCGGTCAGTCAGTCAGTCAGTCAGTCAGGCCACATTCCTATGCCATGTTGATTTGAAAGCCGTCAGTGCCAAAGTGACCCTATTCCTGCGCCTGCGCCTTGCTTCCTGCGCCCTATGCAGATGATGATCTTTTTGATGATGCATCGATTAAGTTAAAAAAAAAAAACTTAACTTGTGATCACATGATAATATTATGGCTTAAATCGATCAGTGAGCAGCGCCTAATCAGTGCTTTCAATCTTCTTCGATGGTTATGTGTGCATTCAATCGTTTTCAACGTTTCAATGACGATGACGTTTATTTTAGGGATAACCAAAACTTATATTTCAACAGTGTTCGCCTGTTCATGCCATACTGTTAAAGTGCTACAATGGGATCATCATCATTGGCTGCCTGGGGATGTTTATGCGCTTCATTGATTCATTAAAAATATGCTCAGGCATTTCTTTACACAATTAAAAGTTTCTTCTTCTTCTTTTTTTTTTTTTTTTTGCTTTTTTTTAATTCTCGCTTTATCGTGCTGAGAGTCAAGAGAAAAAAAAAGAAAAAAACACACACACACACACACACACACACACACATTTATATATATAGGAGCATATGAGCAAAAAACTTTTGAAAAATTTCTGTTTAGATCGCCTGTTTGTTTATTTTCTCTCCTTATTGCTGTTGGTTCATTTGTTCAGTTTCACTTTAGTCTTATCCTGATGGCGCTTCTTTTGGCTTGTCATCGTGTCATGTTTTATTGGTTCATTATTCTCCTTCGTCGTTTTTTTATTTTTTTTTTTTATTTAATAATTTTATCATTCATTATATTTTTATAATTTATTTCTTCCCATAAAGTTTTACGCAAGACTTTTATAAAGAAGAAGAAAATCTCTATTGAATTTTTTTAGATGTGTCAAGTTTTTGTTTTCAAAGCGATATTGAAAGCTTTTTCGCCTTCATCGTAACCGTGTGAAATTTTACATGAACAATATTTTCAATAAAAAAAAACTTTTTATAAATGTTAATGCAAAGCGGATAAGGATTAAAATATAAAGCCATAAAGTTTCGTTAGGCTAAGACAAAAAGACGAGAGAAAAGGTCTTACATGAACTACAGACAGAGGAAATGTAGGTTTCTTTTCAAAGTCCTTTTACAATCTACCTTAGCTAGAATGCTTCTAGATTCTAGTGCTAGGTGCACTCAATGTGCAAAGAAAGATTAACTTTTTTAGAGACTCTATTCAGCGATGTGTCATGAAGTATGCCTATAGAGGTATTCCTAACCATGTCGGTGCAGGCCTTGTTATCACATGACACCCATATGTGTTTAAATCAGACTAGAGCGAAAACAAAATCCTGCTTACTTTTATTTTTCACTCGATAAGGATGAACTGAGCGCATGCTTCTGATATTAAAAACTTGGGAAATTGAGAGAAATATTTAATCCGAGTTCCATTAATGATTTTGGCAAATGTTTGGAACCTTTCCTATCAATCTTTGTCTTTCTGGCAAATTCGCGGCATTATTCAAACCTTCAAGACCATTTTTAAATTTGCAAATAAAAGACGTTCGGACTTGCTTATGGGATATGAGCAGTCATTGTTAGAAACGTTGTTTCATTAATTCAAACGTTTTTGCAAAAAATGTAATTTTTGAATACAAATTAATTTTGACCTATATGTATGTATGTAACAAACATATTATCGCTTGCAACGCAATAATTGGTCCGCTACATATCAGGTTGCATCGCAAATTTGAAAAACTGTCAATGAAGAATGTGCTCTTCCAGCTCAGTCAACTCTATCAATGGATGGCAATCGCTGCTGGTCTGCTTACTTTGTCTTAACACAATCATTAAGCTTACTTTCGCATAGGCATACATGAAGTAAATCAAGGACTTGGCGTCTCTAAGGTTACCACTGCGCTTAAAAGATGAAGGAAAAAATTTACTTAGCACTTTTCACCAAAATTCATTTTGTTAATCTTTCTGTTTTACTTAGGTAAACATTTGTCATTTTGATCGATAATCTTTTGCAATTTTCCCGCTTATGCAATGGCTGTAGAAACTCTGGAATTTCTTTATGAAATACATGATTTCAAAGGGCTTTTTACGAGCTTTCTGCAGAAAGTAAAATAATGGCTAGTCGGCCGAGAAGACGAGTAATTAAAATATAACTGGTTTGGGAAAGTCGCGAATGCAGACTACGTCCTCACATTAGCTGTTGAGCATAAATAAATAATCAAACCAGTCGGCTGTCGAGCGGGTAGCAGCTCTTAATGCACGATTCCCTACCTGCTTCCGCTTTATTTACTCTCCATTTCAGAGGTTAAAAACGCAGTTGAATGTAACGACCACCACATAAGATTGATAGAAATGAATCTAAATGAATCTTTATCTATATAGTGAAAATGCAAACTCGTTTGTTTCGCTGTCTTATAGTGGGTAAATACGAGCAATAGATTCTACTTAGCTGCATCGGAAGTTACTTATGACTCGATGTAATATTAAAATCAACATTTTGAATAGAAATAACTGAATATCATAGTCGCGGGTCCAAATTTCAAGTAGGATAGCGTTTTCAAATCAGGCGAGTATATGGACTAAGTTATCCGGCAGCGTTCAAACCCATACTTTGTAAATACATAGATAAATAACTGAATATGAAAATAAATCCTTCCATACATTGCGTAGTAGAACTAAAGCTTACGAGAAATTTGTCTGAAAGCGCACAAGAGCTTCTTCCGCACCATAGCATATGCTAATCACGAATTTAAGTTTCGCGATTATAGCCAGGCATAGTCAAAACCATTTCATTTTTTATGCTAATCAGGAATAGATCGGATAGAATGATATATATATATATATTGTAGAATTCTTCGGATGGACAAATTTATAGTTTGTAGGGTTTCCTGTATGGATTTGATAAATTATTTTTATCGTTCCTAACAAAAATACTATAAATTTTCATTAATTTTTTTTTTTCGAAAATTTATCCAAAATATTTTTTAAAATATTTCTTCTTCGATCACCTCTTCCTATAATAATCCTCCTCCTCTTTACTATAATAATTATAAACTAAGAATGATATTTTCAATGTTACTTAAAGCATAAAACCTAAGTAAGGATAAAATCGACTGAAAATATGTTCATACTTATGTGGAATGCATTCAAAAGACATATTGTTACAGATTAAACGAGCACACATCTATGTATACATATTCATATATGGAAAGAAAAAAAAAAAAAAAAATACATATTGGAATGCTTGCTCTTATGAACAATGAGTGACATGAAAATTGCTTTCGTATTGATTTACATTTCGACTTAAAGATGTTAAGTACTACACTTAAGTATGTTACTCGACTTGTTTGTTTTTCTTATAATATGAGTGCGTAGCAAATAGAAATGGAAATCTAAAAGAAAAAATAGATCAATTACAAAAAGTGGAGAAGAAGAGAACAAAAAAAGGAAAAAAAAAAAAAGAAAACAAGGAAGAAAATACTAGATATAGGGATTACAGGGATAATACCTTTACTCATATCGTCCTCACATGCTTATTATTATTATGCTTATAGTAAGTATGTAGAAAAATTAAATTAATTTTTAAAACTATTGCTAAAATAGTTGTTGTTTGTTATTGTATAGATTGTAAAATATATTTAAATAAGTAAACATTTGAAATCGTTCCCGTCTACCTGGCAAAAAAGAAGAAAAGGAAAAAGATCTTCAGCAGAGATTGTAAAGAACAATTTGTATAACGTTTTGTCGTTCGCATAATTTTGCACATCACCACCTAAAGGTAACATAGATTATTTCACAATTTCTCTTTTTCGTATCGAAGGAAGTGATTTTCTCAATGATTAACTTTTGTTCAAGATGCCAAAGATTGCTTCTTACATTTGCTTGAATGTGTTTTGTAGTTGTTGTTGTTTTTTTTTTTTTCCTTTTCTTAATTCCCATTTATAAATAGGATTGTTCTAAGGTTTCACTTAAACGTAATGAAGAGGAAGCTGATGTTGATGATGCTGCTTAAAAAAATAAACATTTTTTATACGCGTCATTAAACGGTATTAGAGTATGCTAGATTTTTCATTCCGTTTGCCAGAGGCACTATAACGCAACGGAACTAATTAATGTAATATATCAATCCGTCCGTCTATCCGTATATCATTAGATATCGCTTCGTCCCACAGACCAAGAATAATATATATATACATTTCTGGAATATGATTCGTCTCGGCGCACATCTATAAAACACATTACAAACGGATTATCAAAGGTGAGCAGAAAAATGCCTAGTTTAAGAAAAAAGCCTATTTCTGAGTATTGTCGACATTAAGTCTTGAAATTTTTCGCGACGTATCTATCAGACTTGCTGAAAATTAGAGGATAGGGCCTCTGTCGATTTAAATCTTACGCAGCTCAAGAACCTGAACAGAGAGAGAGTAATAATAGCATTAGCGCTGATATCTAAGAGCCTCGCCGTCATTGAAAGATAATTAGCAAAGCCATCTTTACTGTGTAATATTTACTTAAGATTGATAGGTATCTAAAGTTCGATTTGAGATGGCTATAATTTTCTTCCCCACTTTTTTATTTTTGTGTATATCACGGCATCATTAGGTTTCGTTTGGCCTTTGAAGCTGTCAACCAATAGACAAAATACTTATTATCTTAAAGTGAGAATCTCCGCTAGAGTTCTCGTTTACTTGCTCCCGTTAATATGAATCAATGTTTCTATGTATCATTTTATGGGATATATATATATATATATATATATTTTATGTTCTTTAGAACGAGAAAAAGATTAGCTTCCAAAAAATGAAGGACAATAATAGAAATTACATAAATTCTTAGGCTATGTTCTCAGTCATAACGATGACAACAAAGGGCCAAACGGCGCTTAGTAGCTTTTTTGGCGCGACAGTTTGTTCTATTATTGTTGTTATTGTTTTTTCTTTTATCTTGAATTTATAATCTTTAATGTTCATGGGAATATTTCAGATTTATTGTCAAGGTAAAAGAAAACAAATCAAAGTTAAAAATTATTTTTATTTATTTTTTTTTTTTTTATTGTATTATGCAAAGAAAAGTCCCAATGGCAATTTAACAGATTACAAAAAAAAAAAAAAAAGAAAAAGCATTTCATTCATTATACAAACAGCAGCTGTATATAAGCTTTCTATACCTATTCAGGAATCGGTCTCCCCCTCTCTTTGTCTTACTTACTACACAAAATATTTTTGATTAAACTGTAGGAAAATATTTGAATAATTTGCGGCAATTGAAACACATTCTTGTACGGTTATCTAATCGCATACATGAAGATACACTCAGCGAAGAGGAAATATCAACTGCGTTTCTTTAAAGTGAAACATATTAACGTACACATGCGCATATGAACGTGTGGCCTTAGCAAGAAAAATTCTTGCTTATAAATTCACATTTGTATTACATAAGTAGTAGTGCCCTGGCAAATGGACACCAAAAGAATAAAAAATAAAAAAACAACAACAACAAAAAAAAATAATAAGGAAAAAAACAGCAGACGGCAGACAGCAACAGCAACGTTTGCTTACAGAAGCTGCAGAAAAACCAAAGCGACGACAGTTCAAACAGCAATAACAGTAACAAAAACAACAACGAGAGAATCTCATTGATATTACTTTTGGTCAAGTACTTGTGCACGCACATACAAAGACAAAGTCCGATAAAGGGTATTCTTTACATGCACATGCTCTTTTATATATGTATATGTATTTATGTAGTTCTTGTTCCTCTTCTACTCGTATCTCAAAGAATAATGAAGATGATTGTAAAGACATTGACAACACTTATTACAAAGCGGCAGACTGAACATCAGCAGCCACAGCCACAGTCACAGCAATAGCAACAGCACCAGCACCAGCACCATAACATTGTTTTATTCTGCTGTCGTCTGCAATATCAAAGTCATTGGTAACTATGCGGGGTGCTTGTAAACTGGGTGGTCATTAGATCGATTGATTGTGTGCGTTCTTCTTCTAGACGTGCACTTGGAATACTTTTCACACAGACCCAGGCGAACTTTTCACAATACAACTAACGGACGCATATTTATATTATATTATATATATATATATATGTATATACAAATAAAGAAGAACGCAAAACATATACTCTTTAAATATATTTAAAGATTATAATAATGTCGAAAAGACATTTAGAGGTTTTGTAATGCGGTCGGTCTGCAAGATGTGCAAGAAATGCTCTAAGTGTTGTTGTTTTATCCGCATAAAGGCGCAACACTTTGTTAACCTCTACAGCATTGATAATGTTGAGTTAGTTGTTAAACGACGCATGTGCTTATATGGCTACAATAAGCGAAAATTTAACACAAAAAAAGAATTGTTTCCGGTTGTTTTTTTCTTCTCTCTCTTCTTATGATTTCATTCCATGTAATTACATAAAAAAAAAAGAAGCGACTCATGATATATTTGTTCCGTTCATCTAACACAGAATGAAGTGATAGGCCATTTGCGTTTTGCCATCTTTTCTTAAATGCAAAGGAAGGAAATAGCAAATCGCGTAATAGCTTCCCAGCCATTGAACTTATTTTCAGTGTTCGCAAAAGCTAATGGATTGAGGTCGAAACACATCGAGATGAATCCTTAAAAGCTTTTACTAATAATTCGAATTCAATCTCAACAGTAATTATACGCGACGTGAAATTGCAAGATCGTCAAAGCTGGCAGGCGAGAAAAGGTAACAACAATTATCAAACTGCTATCGTAACATATCAGAATATCTGTCTATCATCAAATCACTCTACTTTAGTCGATAACTATATCCTCTACCACACCTCGTGGTTTGTAAGGGCATAATAACTTTGTGCAAATGTGTGCAACAAGTAGAGCGACATATAGATATGTATGCATATGAATGGAACTTTAATATATATATGTAGGTATATAATATGAAATGTATGCTCAGTCTGATAGCTGCCGATGTGTGCTTGCGTTCAATGTACGGTTCACGAATTTTCGAGATAATCCCCTGGCCCAGCGACGATTCTTATTAGGAATTGATTGGATCACCCCCTCGTCACGACCTCTTCTGACATAATGCTATAGTTTTTTGATATTCTCTACGAACCACGCTGGAAAGTTTGTTTTTAGATAAACCTATATACACATATAAACGATCGCAGAGGATCCGATGGTAGGGGTGCAAAAATTCTTCAATCTCCTTTCGCTGCAATGCAACATTTTTAAATCCATGACCTAAGCATGAGAGTGCATTAATTTCGTAAAAATGTTTGCAACACTTAGAGGGAAGGTTCCGAGATCCTACCTATATAAACCCTGAACCAATTTAAGCATGTTCGTCACATATCTGTCTTTGCAAAATATTCAGTAAAACTTTTCTCAATAAAATATCGTTTTTTTATATTATGAAAATATCGAACATTCACGCAAGTGTATTGATATGACAAAGAGCTCTTCAATTTGCGGGCCTTATCCCCCCATAATAGTGCTCATGATAAGTAAGATTTTACTTTTTATTACTTTCTAGAAAAAATTAGATGAATAATAATAATGGCTCTGAGAAGATGATACTTTTTCCTAAATTTAAAGCCCGTCAGTCCAAGTTCGATCAGGCGAAGTTCTGTAGTGTTTAATGTTCGACCTTACCCGACTATAACGTTTTCGCTTATTTTCTTTTATTATAAAGCTTATATCTCAACTACGTGATGGATGCCTGCACAATAATTGCAAATTGCTTGCTGATGTCCCCTTAGGACGAATACGTCGTAGGTGACGTCATCTAGCAAGAGAGTGATAAAGTGATATTAGATCGCGGATTTTCCCACAAATCAGTCAAGCACTGAGTAATTAAGCTTTTAATAAAAAAATTTCAAAAATTTTAGTCGTCTTCTGACAAATCGAAACCAATTGTGAATGTTGGATAGAAATGATTTTCTAATTTGACATATAATGAAGTTCTACGGAAATACTTGCAGCCACACTTGGGATTAATTTGTTTACAAAAATCGTGTTTGATCAGCGCAACCTTATATATATATATATATATATGCTAGCGTTAATTTACGTTGTTCGTTGTGATAACTGCAACAAGTGAACAATTACATGTCTCGGAAAAGCAAGTCTCAATCCGCAGTCTTGATGACTGATGTTAGAATTAATAAGGAAGAAGTCGTTGCATGCACAAGCAAGCATCGATTCTTTAGTTGTCGCAATATCATTACACCCCACTTTAATATGCTTCACCAGTTTGGCCTTGAGGCTCAATTGTGTCGTGGCAAAGTAACAAGTTGATCGTTTGCTTTCATTGCTTATGCAATAGCGCGCCATAAAGCTTTCGGAAAAAAAATAGGGAAAACTACATTTGCAAGAAAACGTTTTGATCTCTTGATCTCTTGTGCAATGTATTAGAGACATAACAAAGGTGGGTGCAAGAAGGAGTTTGACAGTTTGAAGCATGTCACACCCCCATCTTTACGATCATTGTGATTTGTGGTTTAAATGAATACGAAATAGGATTTTCCAGCTAATAGGCATCTTTGTCACTATTTCGCAAATAAAGTTCGAATGAGTGCACACAAAACTACCTCGAGTCTTATGAATAATTATAAAATTAAATACAACTGATGTCCACGTTCACGGAATTGAATAGTAATCTATGGAATTTCAAGGGCAATAAAATGAATAATGAGAAAAATGTATACATCGTATGTGTTGCATAATTGTGTGAGACATGTGCCCCGCTGCTAATGAATCAATCAATAATTAATAGAGGAAATAATAATAATAATAATAATAATGAGAACAAAGCATATCTGAATATTTATGAAAAACAGAAAAAAAAAAAGAAAAAACGCCTTTAGTTGCTCGCATATAAAAAAAAGTATGAAAAACATGGAAATCTGACACTGACGATAAAGAATACTAATGGATTTTCATGGCATTGAGATGAGTGTAATGCACAAAATATACATAAATTAAACAAGAAAAGGAAAACCAATAACAAAAGTAAGGATGAATTTTAGATACCCAGCAGCATTCGTACTTCTATTGCAGTCAAAAGTGCCTCATTTGAGATCATAATTTTATAATATTTGGAGACTCAAAAGGGTAAAGACTTAAATGAAAGCATATTTCGTAATGGATCGATCGGATAAGCCGCGGATCGTTCTACATTTTTATTGCTTAAATTTTCAGCTCAAAGATAGAAAATGTACATGATAGGGGGAGAGATGGAAAATAAATTTGCTGATGTAAATATAATCGTGTTGGCAAACGATGCTGACGTCAGGAATAGAACGTTGAAATGAATTGACATAATTTGCTTTAATCTTATCTCTGCTTCTTCTGGTCATACGATCCGAACGTGCTGTGTTCTGGTATACTTGACATTCTATGGTATACTGATTGTGTATAATTCAAAATTCATTTCCACAATTCATATTCTTATTATTGTTGTTGTTGTTGTTGTTTTAGTTCAATCACAGCCATGCCAGTATCATTTACTTACTGGTAGAGAATGCAGCCTCGAAAATGCATGACACACGCTTAACTCAATTGCAAGTCAAATCCTATACGGATTTTGATATACAAAATTTTTTGCACATACAATGTAATGAACTAAGCATACATGTTTTTTGTTTGTTTGTTACGTTAGATGTATTAATGTGTAAGCATCTGTTTTAATTAGGAAAAAAGCGATTTTTGTTTTTTATTGCAAAACATTATTGCTAATCATTCAAACGTAGGGTCGATTATGGAAAAAAACATTAGGTAAAAAGTTTGAAAACAAAAAATCAATTCCCTATACAATGTAAATAAAAGCATCAATTTATATATGTATATGTATAAACGTTTCACGTACGATGCTAATGATGTAATGGATATAATAATAGCAAATGTTTAGACAATGCAATATGAATTTTTCTCTTTTTTTTTTCTTTTTTTTTTTTGTTTAACCCTCGCTAAATAATATATAGTCTAAGTTAAGCGGCTTTGTTAATCAAAAAAAAAAAAAAAAAATAAATAAATAAATAAATACATAAATTTTAGAGTGAAGGTGGTCCTCTCATAAATGTTTGTGAGATAACAGAGAACAGGTCATGTTTGATGAGATAAAAGGCAAAAAAACGGTAAATTGTTATTAGAATCTTTTTACACATTTCTTAAATATTTAATTTTTCAAAATTTAAGATATATCTCGATACATATACATATATGCATATATACATTCATATTGTACATACATATATATATATATTCCTGCATGTATACGCATATATGTATACCTATATGTATATATATATATATCACCACGTGAATAAGATATATGTGTAAACGTAGGTAAGACCACCCTCAACTTATGACAACAGGAATCATGTCAGCGTACTAAGCCAACAATTAAAGAAGGATATGATCGAGAAAAATATATTGCCAAATAAAAAAGACAAGATCTGCCATAGTTGAAACTATAAAGTAACAAAGATCATTACAGTGCAACAGCATAACCTCTAATGATACATAATGCATCTACATGTGAATGCACAGTGTAGAACAAAATGTTTGCAAATTTTTACATTTGATTAAAATGACTTCGACGCAGGATGCAGATCATATCTGAAAAATATTAAATGAAAAGCATTATAGAAAATAATGTGTATGTAGGTGCATACACATCCTCTATATGGCTCGATTCTTACCGGATTTCGAAATAACACGCTCCACCAATAGCACAAGTACATGTTTTTTGTTCTAGCGCGAATCTAATTTTGACTTTGTTAGCTGTTTGGGCTGGGGGCGATACCCCCTTCGTTGCACTTCAATTTGAATACAACATTTTGCTATTCAGTATTTATTTTTTATTAGAGAGTTCAGTGCATAAGATGCAATAAGCAATTTCAATAAGGTTTGAAAAGTTGATGGCCATATGTTGTTAATAAACACATGCATGAAGACTTGTTTCAAGTAGCGACGAATAATTGCGCAAATGATTTTTATTTCTAAGTTCAATTTAATTTTTTATATATTTTACTTATGGATTGAATTTCCACTGAACACTAATTTG
>NW_023998416.1:24844247-24853633 GCF_014805625.2 Glossina fuscipes
TATTCTCGAGATCGTCTCCTACATTATACATAGCATTTAGTAAATTTTTTGTGAGGGGTGGCTGCAACCTGATCGGCAATATGGTTTGAACAGAACTCGCTCGCGATAAAGAAGTTTCTTTATGTAACAAATAGTTGCAAATGGCTTTTGGCAATGCTAATAAAGTTAGATCACAAGGGAGTATACTTTCAACTTTCTGTCTATCGTAAGCTTTCTTTTAATTAGTGAATTCTTAAAATATTTTATTTTGAGAAGCTTAAACTTGAAAAATTTGTGTACAAACACACAAACTCGTTATTATCTCTTTTCGATATATCAAATTTTCTAGGAATAAGTCGACACCATCTGTAAACTGATGATTGAAAACGTGGTAGCCTTCTGATTGCAGTACCGAAATATAGGTAAATTTATCTCATGATATATAAAAAAAAGAAAATATTGCAACAAGTTCAATTAATTTTATCAATTTTGTAATTTTTATCAAATATCTCGGAATATTTTTTTTCATTGCAGTTCTTAATATTTTACAAAGTTATAAAAATTTATATGAAAATAATAATTTAATATCATATAAAAAGAAAGTTGCAATAGTTTTTTTAGACGGTGTATCTATCTCTCCGCATGTTTACATTTATGTGCTGGTAGCCTATAGGTAGCAAACTGTTATTATTTTCACAACCCCATGTTTCTGTCATCATGTTATTCAAAAACAACAAAAAAAAAAAAAAAGAAGCAAATCTTAGTAAAGAATTTTTCTAAACATACACACATAGAGACCTATAAGGCCACGACTTCAAGCTGTGTGCACATTGAACTGAAAACAATGACAATATATTGATGGGAATTCAATCTACTTGTGTGTACTTTATATCTATCAGTTAAGCGAGTAATGGAAAGAGAAAAAAATATACTAAATAAGTTAATAATGTCTTCATTATAGTTGAAGCGTATCTAATATGGTTTACACATATTAGCCACCCTGGAGAAAAATATTTTCCAACAGTTGTTTTCTAAATTTTTTTTTCTTGGTACTGCTTGCTTGCTTGAAATGTTTCGTTTTTTACTTTATCCAATCATAGTGCAAAGAGAAGTAAAGAAAAATACTTAACATTATATTTAATGTGATTATGTCTTAAATGATATTTTACGCAGATATGTAGACTGCGCTAATAAAATCGCATGAGATTTGTGCAAAGTTTAAGAAAACAAAAAACAAAAAAAAAAACGAAGCTGCAGGTGGACACATGCAGCTTCAGAGTCTTTAGGCTTCTGCTTAATTACGCGACATTAACGTTTGATGGTTTTCCCCCTCTGCGTACACACATTGCAATGCACATTACATTACGAATATTAGCATAAATATCGGAGGAACTGTAAGGGAGAAGGTCACGATAAATCTTTCTGAATAGAACAGGGAGGACAAAATCTACTACCCGAAAGAAATTTTTTCCTTGAGATGTCTAGATTTTTCGGGAAAGCTTCCAAAGAGACTATACCCGGCAAATACATGTCTTCTGGGAGGATGTTTCTAACACACCAGCCGATGTCTAAAGACATGAAAATGAGAGCGAATCGAAAGATGTCAGGTCTTTTGCCAAAGAATTAAACGTATGATGATGCTTTTGATATGTTGCTTATGAATTCTCGACGTTTTTTCAATTATTTTTCTGCTCTTTAAATATGAATTCTTTTGAGATATGTCAAAAACTGTACCTTCTCGGAAACACCTCTTCGAGTGTAGGGGATAATAAAAATATATATTCAGCTGCGACCGAACCTCTACACCCTTCACTATGCACGCAGCTGATTTTTCATTTTTTTACATGTACTGCAGGATCACGCAAAGAACGTAAATGCAAAAACCGATTTTTTTTTATTTTTGAAAACAGATCCGATTACAGATGATTTGGTCCCTAGCTTGTGTTCTTTCACCGACTTTGCTCCAAACCCAGTACCAACTTCAATTTTTGGGCCAAATTTGAAATCGTTAACTATATTTTTGCGACCATGAGAAAATTAGCTACAAAATTTGGACAGACGAATAGGCGAAGACACGGACGTGCTTAAAACCAATTAGAATTTTATGCTGATCAAGAGTATAGATTACTTTACTATACGGTCTCTTAAGCTTTCTTGTCTATGGTGCAAGATAAATATACCCCTCATCTTTTGGTAATGGGTATAAAAATAAAAAAGTCTACTATATAAAGAAGAAGAAACCATGTGAACAACACATGTGAAAACTTCAGAAGCACTTTTCTTCTGATAGGATTTTTTTAAAACAATTTTCATCCTTTTTGTTCGAATTCCTCTTGCAAAGTCTTTGATGCACAACTCTAATACGAGGAAGCATTTTTTTAATGCGCGTCGCGAGAATGGCTATAGCGTTGCCATCTTGCAATGTTGTTCACATACGTATATTTACTTTTCTATATTTATAATCGGGAAAAAAATGTTTAATTAAGCTGCTATCGTAGGGAGGTAGGAAAATAAGGTTAACGCCATTCAACCTTCCATTTTTGATTACTTGAGCATATTATGAATTATATAAGACATATGAATATAATATGAATTTCAATCTTTTGAAAGTTTAGCAATTTTTAGACGCCTTAATATATATATATGTATATATGTATATACATACCTATATATATATATGTATATACATACCAATACATATGTATATATGTATATACATACCAATCCTATACATACCAGTATTTATGAAATATTCTGCCACCGCATTTATCAACCAATACATTTGCATATGAATTATTATTGACATTGGCTGCCAGTGTAAGCAAGTGTTGCGGCAACTGTCAAACAAACTGTCAACATTTGATTTGTTAAACTTTTCAAACTGACGACACTCGTGCGCACTGATACACACAAACATACACACACGCACACAGTATGAAATAAGCTTAGTACAAATAAATAAAGATTGTTAGCTTTTCTCA
Organism: Glossina fuscipes; assembly: GCF_014805625.2. Classification (NCBI taxonomy): domain Eukaryota; kingdom Metazoa; phylum Arthropoda; class Insecta; order Diptera; family Glossinidae; genus Glossina; species Glossina fuscipes. The sequence continues at coordinate 24,847,208 of NW_023998416.1, forward strand.
CAGCATTCTTTCAAAACGGAGACTGAGAATCGTTGTGTCAAACACAATACGCAACTTAACAAATAATAAATATTAATAAATTAAATAAATTCTAAAGCGTGTAAAAAGTTCTAGAGAAAATACAAAACAATAAATAAATAAATAAATAAATAATAAATAAATAAAATTAAGGACATTACAATTTATGAAAAAGAAATTCTAAAAAAAAATAGAAAAATTTTCAAAAAAAAGTAATATAAGTAAGACTGTGAAAAGAGATGCAGGTGCATTTTAACGCAAACTTCTAAACACAATATTGCATTATTTGCAGTGGTATTGGTTATTAATAGCGAAAAGAAACTTTGCAATTAGATATTAAATCGAGTGTTCTTGCAGATTTGGCACCCTGCAAGGTTCATATCTATATGGAGGACCCGGTCGATTTATGTGTGTGTGTATATGTGTGTGAACTGGAGCTCGTATCTCAGTAGAGTATTGAAGGATTTTGCAACTAAGAAGTAAAAATAATTCATTTCATATCTCAGTACCGCAGTAGACAGATAACAGGCTTAGCATCCGTAAGGAAGTTGAGTGACTTGGAGTAAATATTGATTATTTTTTATATCTTATACATTATATTATATTGATATGTATTAAGAAGTATTTAGAGATGTGCCGCCTCCAGTTGACAAATTAGAATCTAGAAACTATCGAAAATTGAAAAAAATTTCTTTAGTGCATCGCATGCTATGGTGGAGTGGCGGAGGAGCTTCGGCTTCATAACCACACCAGTGTCTGGTTTTCTTTTAACAACAAAAAACAAATTATTTCTAGAGTACAAATAGGAATTTCGTCAGTTTGTATGGAGAGACCTATAACTATTAAATTGATGCAATAAAAGTTCATGCTATTCACCAAAGACTTATGGTAAGAAATCAAATCCAAGCATTCTTATATCGAAGAATTAAAAACAAATAAGAAATCTCTTAGTAAGTTGTCGACGGGCTCAAAATTTCCCACAATACATTTCTCCACAAAAAAAATATATATATATACCGACTACTAAGGCCCTGATGATATCACTATATGAAATTAGTGTAAGATTAATGTTTATGCAAAGAAATTCTCAATATTTGGAATTTAAGAAATTTAAGAAATATTTGATAAAATATTTCATCAAATAGAAGTAAATAAACGGAAAATGTTCTTTAAGAGACGAAAAAATTCTAACACAACATCGGAGAGAAGCAATTTATATATAAATAATTTTATTATTAATTGTATTATTTTAAAGAAAAAAATTTTATTGAATAAACATATTTCTAAGGTAGTCACTGAAGCTGACATTATTGTAAGCATTTTATACCCATTGCTGGAAGGAACCTCAAAGCTTACTATTGACGTTAAATTTTTATTATTTAAAGTAATATTTTATGCTATTGTGAAATATGCGCTCATGGTGCGTTATCGGAAGCCCTATCGCTTCTTCAAAAGATTGCAAATAATTAAATTAAAATTATTAAAATTTATAAATAATCGACCAAAAGTTAAAATCGCATTAAAATTCTATTACACTTCTGTCCTTAGGTTAATCAAAGAAAAAATTAAAATTATTTTAAAATTTATTAATTAGAGCTCAATTAAGATGAAGTCTAAATGTTTAAAATTAATAACAATACTAATGCTTTAAGTCAATAAATCAAGAAAGTTATATTGGACGTGGGCCGAATCTCGCATATCTACCGCTATGTTTTTCGCATTCTACTTTTCAAGTTCTTTTATTTGATACCCATATCACTGGTGTTAGTAAGAAAAAAGTAACTTTGTGTGGGCATGGCGGATATTCTCCACTTTTCGACGTAACGAATAGAATGCTTCGTAAAGTGAATGCGGAAAATTTTAACATTCTAACTTTTGTACGGAATTGCGTTCAGTTTACACTGCACTGCGCGTATCGGCTCTGACCAACTTTGGCCCATTTTCAATACCAATCTGCATGCAGAAGCTTGCAATGTTTCTACCAAATTTGAAGTTGATGCCTTCATTTCTGCGACCAGGAGACTGCCAACAACACACACCACACAGCCACACGGACAGACATACGTGGCTAAATCAACCCAAAATTTCAGGCTAATCAAGAATATTCATACTTTATAGGGTCGCTGAAACTTCCTCCTTTTGGGTGCTACATACTTTAGAGGAAAAATACAAAATGACTATACCTTACCATGGTGGATATAATGATGGGAATTACTTTGAATTTTAAAATTTGGGGAGAATTTATTCCATTGTTAATCCTTTCACGGATTGGTATCGTGAATATGGAATATTTTGCTTATTATGATCAAGAAGTGCGCGAAAGAAGAGCATTTTAGAATTCAAAGTCAGTATTAAACGGAAGAACATGCTTGAGAGCTTCCACTTTTTATGCTAAAATCAGCGCAAGAAATGTAACTGCGCTGCACTGAAATGTACTACTCTTCCCCCTTTATTAATCGAACTTTCTTTACGACAATAACATTGGTTTCAATCTACGGCTTTTTGTGTGTCCTAGATGTTCGTATGGGGGATACCCATGGATTCTTTTGTGTATTCATGTCGTGGTTTTTCTATTCAAATCTCGCTCAGTAGACATGGGTATGTGCTCCTTTCCCCGCTGTATTCATCAGACGTAGCTCTTACCGACACATAGCCCAAATAAAATTATTGGGGAAGGTTCCTTTCCGATTGGTTGTAATTATCCCAACTTAAAGAGCGTTTTATGATGGCCTCCAACTTGATCAAAACCATTGATCAAAACCCATTATCTTATCGTGGTTCATCAGCCATAGCATGTTTGGTGAGGATTATGCTACTCTACTATTGATGGTGCTGGTCACCGTATGATATTTATCACGTGTCCCTACACTGCTGCTGGGCTACACTTTCACCCCAGAAAAAGTTTCAATAGGCACACGAAAGTCTTTATCTAAACCTTAATAAAGTTGAATCTGTTTAAGCAGGCCCGTACCACAGCTCAAGCTTCAAGAAATATTGATCAGGCATTCGGAGATGGATCAACCAACGAAAAAAATACAAATGTTCGCCAATGAGCCGCGACGAAGACCACCGGCCCATATTGAGAAATAACGAGAAATTAAGGACGAGTGTGGACTCCGATCCACATACAATTAGCCGAACATTTAGATTTAAACTAGAAACTAACTACACACTTGTGTTAAAACATTTGCGTGCAATAAATAAAATCAAAATATTGGACTAATCACGCTTTTCCTTTTTTATTTTCATTCATCGCCCGTTTCCTAGCTTCCAACCTAATAGATCTCTTTCTTGTCCGATTAATACTTTAGATTGGAAGCTATTAAACATATATCAAAGCCTTCCATGAAATGCACCGAATCATGAACAAAGACACCTTACTATTGTATTGTATGTAGATTGAGAAAAAGAAGGCATAGGGCTTAGACTAATTGTTACTGAATCTGCCTTGCCAAGGGCAAAGGCTAAAGGTATAATAGAAAAATACTAAGTTTTAGTAATTTTAGTATATTTTCGTATAATATTTCTTTAAAATCTGCGCAATCAATTACAGAAAATTTATTGAAAATAAAAAAAAAAAACAAAAAAAAAAAAAATAAGAGAGAGAGAAATAAGCAAGAAATGGGCAAATATTTCAAACATGTTTAAAACAAATGTGTCTGTGTGTGAGAGCAAATTTAGCCAACTTTTCCCGTGACTAAAAAGAATGTTTTTCAACATGATAACAATGTTAACGAAATGTGTTTCTTTCTGTTCTTGTGTTTTTTTTTTTTTTTGTTTTTTTCATGCACATTCAGCCACCAATAACCATCATTATTACGTTAATCATCACGAAAAGCACTATGAAAAACAAAAACATTCTTAACTTTTGACTCAAACATTGTAAACATTGCTTGTGCGCGAATTCGTGCTTAATTGTCGTTGTGCGAATTTAACGCACGCAGAACTTAACCAGCCAACAACAAATGTCACCCGGTTTATAGGCTTATGCGCGCAAAAAACATACCGTAAATTGTCATGACAGACACAGGAGATATTCGTCATTCGCTTGTCTGCAACTCATCATAGTTTTTTTTGCGCTTTGTGCGCATCACAGATTGAACGCGCTTTTAACTACGAAGCAAAACAACAACGACAACAATAAATATACAAAACTTATATTTTTGTTTTATTTTAATATAAAGCTTTAATAACTTTGAAAAATTTTTATACCCTTCAGTAAAATAAAAGAATATACTAACCTTCAGTCGGTACATTGTAACGCCTGAGACAGAATTTGATGCATTCTTTTTATCCCGTCTTTAGTTAGGTTAGTGTGATAGACATTATGGTATAAACGTTTATTCCCATGGAACGATCTCTTCAGCAGTTCGATTTTTGTAATACACACACACACACACCACGTGGACCGACCTTGTCAGTTGAAATATATTCTAGCGTAATAATATCGCTAAAACAGCCCCTCACGGAATCAGCTTTTTATCAAGCGACAAGCTATGCTTTTATTCCTATTCGTTTTAAAACGATCAGCACTCGACGTTTGTTAAAATAATGCACTGCGTGCTAATATCGCCAATATAGAGCGAGCATCACCAAACTTCTTTTCACCGGCTGCTTGGTATTTTTCCCCGGTTTTCCGAATTGTTGTTACATTGATAGTCGTCTTTGATAGCCAGCGTATGCGATTTTTCGTTTGCGATGAAAATATTCGATTTCTAGCGCAAGCACTAACACTAAGTTTAGCGTCTTAAGGTCGTTTGCGTTGCGACCTTCATAGAAAGTACTGTTATCGATCAACCAGGTCAAGCTTTTCATCTACATTTAAAAGCCGATTCAATGATAATAGGAAATGATTCAATTTTCAACTTTGGTTGAAGCACATGCCAAAGAAATGAGCCCTTCCTGACTATTACCCTTCGCGAAAAATACTATTAGCGCAAATTTCTTACCCAATAGGTAAAATGAATCTCGGAAAATGTTAAAAGTCTTCCGTTTCATGGTTAAATATTAGCAGAAACTACAATAAATATCAACCGGCTAGATAAGGGCATACAAAAGCGAGAATCCTCTACGAAGTCCCTACACTTATTTAAAAGAATTGATTTGCTTAAGCCAGTGCCGAATTACAGGAATCTCTTCAATTTTCTTAAGTTAAATGTTTTGCTTAAAAGATTCATTACAAGAAGTAGGATCGGATATCAAAAGGACATAGTGACCGCGAATCTGTTAAGTTTTGCAATCCGCACAAAGATGCTTCGGGCATGCGAAACGCTACACCCTCGCTGGACCACCTTGGAATGCGGCGTGAAATGTTGCAAATGTTGCTTGATCCAGCTGAGATACGAAATTGTTTCCACCAGATCGTTTCGTGTGCGTAAAAAGGAGTAGGTTTGGATATCAAAGCGACATAGAGTCCGCGAATCACTTTAAGTTATGCAATACGCAGAATGATGCAAAACAGTATCCCCTTTCTCGATTACTTCAGAATGCGTTGTGAAATGGGCTTGATCCATCTGAAAAGCGAAATCGTTTCCACTAAGTCGTTACGTGTGTAAAACTGTCAATGCTCGTAACTTTGCCACGACAATGGTCTCAAATGTTTCAACGATTTCATTGGCGATAAATTCGGGGATAAATTCTTCAAACGAACTTGCGTACCGGTTCATAACGTGTTCCCCTTTGCTTGAAAGGATCAAGCGATTGTTAGGTGTCAAAGGATTCGTTCTATTCTCAAGATAATCTCTTTCTTCGTTTTTGTACGTTTTCTTTTAAGCAGTGATTAAAAAAATGAAGGTAAAATTTTTTTTTGCAGCAAAAAGCATTGCCACCATTTCCATTAAGGGCAAAAAAAAATTATGTGACAGTTGTGCATGGAAGACAGAAAAAATCGTAAGTTACTTTAGCCACCAGCACAATTGGTTTTTTTTTTTTTTCTTTTAGGAATTTTTATAGATTTTTTTGTTTCGCCAGCAGTGGATATGTGGTTATAGCAAATCCGTGCAATTCTCCGGAGACGTATTTATGCGAGAGCAAAAAGTTTTCTTTCCAATTCGATTTTTTTTTTTTTTTCATTACTTTCTGCAAAAAAATCAAAATTCATTCGAAAAAGTCACAATCATCTGCCAATAATCAAGGGAGATTTATAACTTTCGTCAAGGCTTTGGAGAGACGTGCACGAAACTTTCAAGACAAAACTTTGCATTACAGATCCTTTTACTTTGAGAGGACAAAAAAAAAAAAATTTCGACACTTTTTCTGTACGCACAGTCAGCGAGGACAGTAAAGAATTTTGTTTTTTTTTTTTTTATTTTTATTTTTTTTTTTTATTTTTTATTTTCATTGTTATTTTTATTGAGTTTTTCGACAAATGTTTTTATAGAGATTTTTAGGTAATTTTTTTTTTTTTTT
>NW_023998416.1:24853733-24859372 GCF_014805625.2 Glossina fuscipes
TAATAATTCAATAGCGAAACTAACGAGGGTCACATAAATTTCAGAAAAAATGGCACTTTTTATATATATATATATTTATATATTCGTAAGCTTCAAATAAAATCTTAAAAAAAAAAAAAAAATTAAATTCAATTTAATTCTCAAAATTTATTAGGTCATTAAACATGAAATGCTATTAAAAAAGTTTTTTATTAAAATACAAAAATGTTAACAAATAAACATTTCTATACACGCACATATATATATACATATATATATATATATATATATATATATATAAACATAAAACAAGTAGTGGCGAGAGTGGCAAAAATTGGAGAATGGCAAGCTTGGCGAGAAATTGTGAGCATTCTTTACCAAAAGCCTATGAGTTCGAATAGGACAAAGCCCGACGGCCCGTGATAAAATTGATTTGAAAAAACTAAAGGCGATCGAGAAAATACATACGTCTTATGTGTTTCTCGATTTCTAGGCCTTAAAAATGAAGGAAAACAAAAAGGTCAGTATTCCGGAACAGTGGGTTGAAAAATTTTGATAGCATTATTGTTTGGAAATAAGCCGACAGTTACAGAAGTGTTTCAGGGGTTTTACGCAAGTACCTGCTGCTGGCACACGGAGTGAGAAGACGTCACTCGCTCCCCACAGGGAGCAGGGACGCTCCCTGCAGTTCCAGATCAAGGGCATGTGTATGGCATGCCCTTCCCTCTGGCGGAGGCAAGGCCTATCTATCACCTCAAATATTTAGTGTTCGCGCGATTTTGGGGGCAACCACTGCCACGAAGGGCCGTGCCCCTAAGGGCCGTCCCAGCAGTCAGGTAGACAGGTACAATTGTGGACTTTTACTTAATACACGTACATAACGTTTCAGCTTTGTGTTGTTTCAGTCTCTACGATTATTGCCATGTCGAAAATAGAAGCCAGGCATGACCAAGACGGTTCTCAGTTTTAAGCAATTTATGTAACCGGATCTCCGAGATATTACAAGCGAGAGGACAAAACTACTATTTCGTCATTCTTAGTTTTTATTGCGATAATAAGCTAAAGAAATTATATTCGAATAAGAACGTATTTGTTGTTTTTTTATCCTTTCAAGAAAAGAGAATTGTACTGAAACACCTGTGCATCTTTCATATATTCCGTCTTATCTTTCGTTCGGTAGCTTTTTCATAGAACAAAGATTGCATTGAAGGGCAATACAAGCATTTCCTTACTTCCAAAGAACTGATGATGATAGGAAAGCAATCCACAAGCTATATATGTATGTTCAAGACCTTGTTTATGCATTGCCTTTGTTTAAATTATAATCGCACTTGATTTTAAAATTTTAATAAGAAAAAGGTAAACATCTACCGATGACTAAAGCGACAATCATTATTTTGAACAGATACTGCGGTGTATGCTGTAAATCGGTTTCACTGAAATGCAAAAATTTAAATATCTTACATCGTTTAGCTCCCTACCATCGCTACAACAAATGGAAAGCTTCCGCCTAAATCTTGCGAGTCAACATACATGCGTCTGTGTATAAATAAATGCAAAGACATTAATTATACTGAGAGGTGGGGTCGGATTTTTCAATAACCACTTCAAAAAAAAACAGGAACAAAATTGTTTTTCTTATTCGCAACTATGCCGCGGAATATCACTCTTCGAACATAGTTGACAGTTAAAACAAATGTTTTTTATACACTAGACGTAAAATTCATGTACAGTACTTAAGCAGCGGATGTATGTAAGACCCAGAGAGAATTAAGGATATTTTTATAGATCCAGTATTACAATAGTTTTCTGATTTGTTTTAAGTATGTTTGTCCGTCTTAAACTTCGTTTTCTATTCGTGTATTTGAATACATGCAACGTCGCAATTTTTGACATATTTTCACGAAATTCGTTCCATTAACGTGTTGTGACCTAATGTTGAACACTAATGCAAATAGATTGGGTGGTGGGGGAGACTTCCAGTCTCCTTATAACATGCTATTCTGCAGTACTCGTTATGTGAGAAAAGTTGATCATTGTTTCTTTATAAATATCGACTAAAAATATTGTTTTTAAAATATAGTTTAAAAAATCGAAAAAAAACACCAAAATTATAAATATTTTCTTTAAATCTTAAGATAAATAGTAAGTTTTACATTTTGAATGACCTCAAAGTCACTGATATAGTTTTGCTTTCACTTTTATAGTTAAATAGCAGAAAAGAAAGTAGAAAGTGAACGCTATTATAGCACAAGTGATATTTTGAAGTTCGTAGTTAGATGAAAATTTTACGCAAGTAATTTCAGAATATTATTTTTACTGTCATAGTAGTTGGATGCACTTATTTGTCCTATCATTCATAGCGGAAGTCTTTTATACGGGATATCAAACCTGGTATGAATGATTTTTTAGTCAAATCTGCAATTTTTTCTACTGCTATAGCGAATTTCAACTATCCAGACTTTGGCGTTGGATGGACATAAAAAACCAGTTGATGTTTTATGTACAATTAGAAACATTTAATTAAGTTCCTCAATGCATATGCCCTAAATAAAACGAAATATTCAAATTTCCTTTATGACGATTAAAAAAGTTATTCGTTACGAATCGGCTCTCGGATGCCTTTACAAAAAATAATATTGAAATAAACACCTTAGTCATTCAAGTTCTTACCCATGAAAACTGTTCTCTTCGTCCGCAAACAAAAATAAATGATAGGAATGGCTATGACGTAGAATAGTCTAGGATCTTGCTCCTTCTTTGTATTCAGTTCTATTGTATATAGACTGTTCCGTTCAAAACCTCTTCATAAGTTATATCAATAAATATCCAGCCTATCTCTCGTTACTCAAACATGTTTGTAATTTGACATAATATTCTGTTATCCCCTTTCAAGATAGTCGATGAGTATTTCATCAAGTGCTTACCAAAACACGGACGTCGTAGTAACCTTCCTAGTCAACCTTTTGCCCGCTTTAGACTGCTTTCGCCGGCAATCGGCTGATTATTGATTTGACTGTGGAGTTTACCGATGATTACATATTCACATTATTTTATTTTATTGAATCGAAGAATCATCCATCATCATAGATCGATTTCGATTCGGTGAAGATGTAATTTTTAATTACAACGCATCATCATGTCCGTATAGAAGAAGAATCGTATAAAGAAGACAATAAAACGTACGCCACGCCAATACTGGCTGTGGCTTATCTCACAACATTTGTGGGTAACTCTTGCGTAATTTTCGCAAGAATCAATCATCGCTATTATAAAAGGTAAGCAAGTAAGTTATATATGAAGAGAATTTGAAAACTTGATATCATTCTTTAGGAATTAACTGACACCTTCTAAGTGAATAGATTTACTTTATCCTCTCACTCAAATGTTCTTGGGTTAGATTGCAGAAAATTTCATACGATTAATTCTTTTTCACGCTTCGGGGTGGGCGTTAACACTGAACTTTTCAATTTGCTACACTTTTTGTTACCAATAAAAAGAAAAAAAAAATAAAAAAATAAAGATATAAATGATATAATCATTTAAGACAGAATTCAGATGTAGGTCTTTATATCGGGGTTTTTATCTTCACAGTTTTTTTGTTTTTGTATTTTATACCAAGAAAAAAACAAAAAAAAAAGGAAAAGAAGAAAGATGCCACTCAAAGGCAAGTGTGGCTCTTTTTATTTTTAAAACGCCATTTTTCGTACAACATGAACCTGCAGAAGAATTTCTAGACTTACCCTTACAATGTCATCCTGGCGTGACTAACTGAAATCTATCGGTTTTATCTAAATAGACAATTTTAAATGGTTGGATTTGTTAAGAGACAAACACACACATGCAGGTCGTCTATGGGATACATTTCATTAAGAAAAAAAAGAAGAATCAAATGCGTAAACCTTAACGCTTTAGCTAAATAACAAATCCATCCGACTTCCTATGCAAGAATTTTATTTAGTTTTTTTTTTTTGGTACCATTTGACTCACTATCTCTCTCTGCCGTATATAGTTCATATTCATTCCTATAATGACTATATAAAAACGCCTAAAGTGTTATTTATTTTTTTCTTAGTATATGTTTTTTTGTTTTTTATTTTTATTTTATTTTTTTTTTTTTGTTGTTTTGTATTCACTTATTAAGGTTTTTTCTTTTTTCAGTTCGTTAGGTAGTTGTGCTAATATGGCTGTAATGGTGTTGTTGCTTTTTTTTTTTTTTATTATATTTGTTGTTATTATTATTATTGTTGTTTAATATTATTGGATGACTGCCTATGCATTCCATGTGTATATGTTGTTATCATGATTTTGTATATAATTTAAGGCATATGCCCGAGTACATGTTTACTTGGATGTGTGTGTATGTATATGTGCGTGTATGCGTGTTGTGTTAAAATCGTTTTGACCACCATGTTAGCTGTTTAAACCTTTTAATTGAATGTCTTTATGGTTATGCTGTGTTGTGCTTTGCCTGCCAACCAGCCAGCCTGCCTTTCAGTCAAGCTAAGTTTTTTACACGCTTATTTATTTATTTTTATTTTTATCTTTTTTTTTCTTCACTAGTCTTCTTTCTCTCTTACTGGCGTTGATGGTGATGATGATTATGGCTTATTTCTCTTCATTCTTGGAAAATAATAAATTTTTAAAGATTCTTTTTTCATTGTTTTCTCTTTTTTTTTTTGGTTTTTTATTTTTTTTCTTCTTTCAATTTTCTGTTTGGTCATCTTCAAGATGGCGTTTTCAAATTTTTTTTTTTTTGTGGTTAAAAAAAGCCGAGTTGAACCAATATCATTCAATACTTAATTTCATTTGTTTAGAGGTGAGAAATTATTAAAAAACAAGAAAACAAAATAAATTTATGAAAGAAAACGAAGAAAATGGCGTTAGCCATTACGATGGATATACACATGTAACCCGTTATGTTGGGAATGCTTAACTAGCTGATCTGATTCGAGCTACTTTCAATGGCTTTCGCCCGTAGGCCAAAACGTGATACCAAATAACATCAAAATATCATCAAAATATTGAGACCTATAGGTTGAACACACAAAACAAAACGGGTAGGCGGACAAGCGTACAGATTATCTTAGATAGTAAAAGGTCAGATTGTCCCAAGTCTTTCTAGGACTTGCATACCTTGATGGGTTGCATCGCTTGAGATTTGAACCCAACCACGATTGAGTTCTTAGATGAGACCCTTTGCCTACTCGCCCACTCAGACGCATATGTTTTCTTTTTCCTTTTTTTTTTTTTGTTTTTTATTAACAAAATTAGAAAATATTTGAATTAATTAAATGATCTGTCGGATTGAGCTGATCTCATTTGCCCCGGGTTTCAGATTCCTAACTAATTTTAATATGCCTTGTGTTATGTAGTCGACCTAATAATTTACTAGGAGTGGTCAACGCTCTATTCTTGCGCAAGCATTGCATGATGCTACACATGTATTTAGATGTGTTTTTATTTGAAAATGTTTTTAAACGAATATAAAGATCTGTTGAAGACAGTCTGTTAACGAATTAAAAATCAGCAGACAAAACTTACTAATAGGACTTTTTTCCATAGGATTCTCAAACCGCTCGGTTACTGGTTGCAAAATATTCGCATTTATTTATATTTAATTATCAGGCATATATACATGTTTAATTACAATTGTAAAT